>NW_889407.1:0-415 GCF_000209065.1 Trypanosoma cruzi | reverse complement strand
GATGACATCCCCGTTTCCAGCAGCAGCAGCAACAACAATCCGTTGATGTCTCCAACGACGATGGCCATCCACAACGGCACGCAAACCGTCCATCCCCTGACGCACGCATTCCTCCACGGCGGACGCATTCGCACCGCCTCCCGTCCTCCTGCTGACTTCCTCCGCACTTTCCCTCCGCAGCCAAGCACGCCACTGCAACAGTAAGTCCTCATCCCCACTGCCATCAGAAACAACGTCAACACCGTCGGCCGCAACTCCAGGTAAACCGCACCACAGCACGCAGAGGGCACACACCAGCAGCACACGGCCAGTCATCATCATCGCCATCACTCCTGTCACTTGCGTGCAGCCTTCAGCACAAAATAAATCTCCGTCATCGCAATGCAAAAGCTAAAGGAGAGACAAGTCACACAAC
>NW_889406.1:0-415 GCF_000209065.1 Trypanosoma cruzi | reverse complement strand
ACGGCGGCGAACGCACTCTTGCACGCAATCATGAACGAGTCGCCAATCGTCTTCACCTCGTAGCAGCGGTACTTCGCTATCAGCGAGCGGATCAGCCGGTGGTGCGTCGCCACGGCGTGTTGCTGGAGGCGTCGGGCGGTCCGACCGCGTCCGCGATGCGTGTGGCGTCTTCGTCGTGTCTCAGTCTGCGGAGCCACTCGGTGCTCTCTGTGACGAACGTGTCGGTCGTGAGCAGCGGCGGTGGCCTTGTGCTTGGAGAGCGCCTCGCGGTGTCCAACTCTGTGCTGCACTTCGTGGGCGTCGAGGGGTCTGTTGCGTCGTCGCTGGTGCACTGCGACGGTGGGACGGTTGGTGTCGGCGGGTGGCTGGAGCTGCACGACGTGTGGGCGGTGGGCGAGGCGTCGTCGGTGGCGTC
>NW_889405.1:0-415 GCF_000209065.1 Trypanosoma cruzi | reverse complement strand
CGCTCCCACGCACAGTGCTGCCATCACCCGTTGCTCCTCCAACGGCGTGGGAGTTCGAAGCCGCCGCAATGTCCACACTTCCCTGCGATGTATTCGCCGGCACTTGCTGTGCAGTTGCAGATTTCCCCACTATCGTTGTATTTTTTTGTTAACCCGGCAATGAAGTCACGGTATTCATTGAAGGTGAAGGTAAGAGGTGAGACGATGCCTGTTGCACACCTGATGCAGCACCTGGGGCGAACTGTGGAGCGCGGTGGCCGTATATCCTTTGGTCCATTTTCAATGAGCGGACTTCCTGTTGGTTCCATACGTGAGGTAACGGTACCGCCGTATTATATGCAGCATTCTGGGGCTGTTTGGAAGGAGTTTATTGAACGTGACTGGCCCTTTTTTCGTCGACAGCGTGTGTCTCGTT
>NW_889404.1:0-415 GCF_000209065.1 Trypanosoma cruzi | reverse complement strand
GTTTCCTTCGGATTGGCATCTTTATTTTCATTTTGTTTTCCCTCTCGTGTCCCTGCAACATCGGCTGCTGAAACATCGTCTCCAGTTGTTGGTGTGCTGTTGGGATTTGTTATATTCGATGCTCCCTCCGCACCAGATGATAAATTTGGCTGCTCTTCACCGCCTGCTGAGATCCCCTCTGTGGCGTCGGCATCATCTTCTTCTTTCGTATCATCCTCTTCCTCTTGCTTCTCTTCTTCCTCTTCTTCCTCTTCTTCCCCTTCCCCTTGTTCTTCTTTTTCTTTCTTTTCACCTTCTGTTTTTTGACGCTTGCTGCCCTTCTTTGTACTTGCCGTTTCTGATACTTCAGTTCCGGATTGTGATGCCGGTGACGGGCTCGCTGTCGTGCCGCTCCCTGTGATCCTGACGCCGGTGG
>NW_889403.1:0-414 GCF_000209065.1 Trypanosoma cruzi | reverse complement strand
TAAACTTCTGGTTTGCAGGACGGTGTGCGAGTTCTGCAATCGCACTGATTCCATCAGTTTCGTGGTGTGTGCGGCTGCGGCTGCGGTGGTGGCCGCATGAGAGTGAGTGAGAGAGCGCCATGCACCGCCCGCACACACACTCGTCTTTCACCCACTCTCTGTGTGTGTCCCCTTGCATGGACTCTCGCCCTCACCTCATCCCACGAAGCACACACATAATGTGCCCATTGTATATATTGCATGCACACCCATGCAGGCCCGTTGGTGCTCTCTTTTGCACGACACGCACCGCTGCCGTCCTGCCTGACTGCATGGGCGGAGCACCGTAACTGTTTCTGTTTTGTTTTTATTGCATTGAGTGGGCAACCTCTCTCTCTCTCCCTGTGTGTGTGTTTGCTTACGGGAGCAATGAGA
>NW_889402.1:0-414 GCF_000209065.1 Trypanosoma cruzi | reverse complement strand
GTGTGTCTGTGTGCGTGTTTGCAGTGAGGCACGCTCCCCTCTGTGATCACCAGTCCTCATGGGCGTCCAGCTGCACCTTCTCTCTCTTTTTTTCTTTTTTTCCTTTCTTTTTGCCCCTCGCCCTCACACACCGCGCAGAACCAAGCAACCAAGCAACCAAACACACAGCTAAACAACCACAGCAAGATGGCGAAGGGCAAGAAGAGCGGCGAGGCGAAGGGGACGCAGAAGCGCCAGAAGAAGATCCTGCGCGAGAACGTCCGTGGAATCACCCGCGGGTCCATCCGCCGCCTGGCGCGCCGTGGCGGCGTGAAGCGCATCTCCGGCGTATCTACGACGAGGTGCGTGGCGTGATCAAGTCGTTCGTGGAGGGCGTCGTGCGCGACGCCACGGCGTACACGGATACTCCCGCAA
>NW_889401.1:0-414 GCF_000209065.1 Trypanosoma cruzi | reverse complement strand
GGCTGCTGCACCACACGCTGTGGTCTAAATTTTTGTTTCGAATTATGAATGGCGGGAGTCAGAGGCACTCTCTTTCAATGTATGTTTGCGTGTGCACACACTGGACACCAAACAACCCTGAATTATCCGCTTCTTGGAGGAGTTTCGCGAGCTCTTGCCCACAAGGGTGCTGCAGTCGGCGGATCGTTTTCGAGTGGCTGCTGCACCACACGCTGTGGTCTAAATTTTTGTCTTGAATTATGAATGGCGGGAGTCAGAGGCACTCTCTTTCAATGTATGTTTGCGTGTGCACACACTGGACACCAAACAACCCTGAATTATCCGCTGCTTGGAGGAATTTCGCGAGCTCTTGCCCCACAAGGGTGCTGCAGTCGGCGGATCGTTTTCGAGCGGCTGCTGCACCACACGTTGTTG
>NW_889400.1:0-414 GCF_000209065.1 Trypanosoma cruzi | reverse complement strand
AGCGCCTATACTTGCGGAGCAGCTGTGCGCCACAAGAGAGTCTGAAGAAAGCAACGGCAGAGAGAGGCAGATAGCACACACGCAAATTACTCATATCATCACACACACACACACGCAGCCGCGGAATGGGTGCACTCAACCACAAAATCAAAAAGGAAAACAAAACAAAAAGCCGAAGCGTGGGACGACCAGCGCACACACACTCTCATTACTCCCGTAAAGCAAAACACACACACAGAGGGAGAGAGAGAGAGCTCGCCCACTCAATGCAATAAAAACAAAACAGAAACAGTTACGGTGCTCCGTCCATGCAGCCAGGCAGGACGGCAGCGGTGCGTGTCGTGCAAAAGAGAGCACCAACGGGCCTGCATGGGTGTGCATGCATATATACAATGGGCACATTATTGTGTGTGC
>NW_889399.1:0-414 GCF_000209065.1 Trypanosoma cruzi | reverse complement strand
TATATGGCACAAGGATTCCAAAAAAAAAATAAATGGAAAAAACTTAGGCTTCTGCGGGAATCGAACCCGCGTCCCCGGATGACATTGTGAGCGTGTTTGCGACTGAGCTAAAAAAATGCGGTCGCGCGACTCCTTTTCACGTAAAGTATTAATGTCGATCTTCGAACAATCGAGCACATTTGCGTTGTCCCCTGGAAAACGAAAAAGACGTGTTTAGGATGCGCAGCCGCAGCGTGGTTACTACTGTAAGTCGTCATATATCTAACGCCCGAGGCCACCGCTGCAGCTTGGATAATTCGACACGTCGTGCTGTATCTAACGTCCGGGGCAGCCGCTGCAACTGGGATAATTCGACACGTCGTCCCGTATCTAACGTCCGGGCAGCCGCTGCAACGTTGGATAATTCGACACGTC
>NW_889398.1:0-414 GCF_000209065.1 Trypanosoma cruzi | reverse complement strand
GGTGCGCCAGCGACACGGATCGCGAGAACGCACGGTTGAGCCAAAATAAATCCCTACTTCTTCGGCGCCTTCTTCACGGCTTTCTTGGGTGCCTTCTTTGCCGCATGCTTCTTGGCACTCTTGGTAACAGCCTTCTTGGCTGCTGCAGGCTTCTTCTTGGGGGCGGCCCTCTTCTTCGCAGCAGGCTTCTTCACGGCTGGTTTCCTAGCAGTCTTCTTGGCGGGAGTCTTCTTAGCCACTGCCTTCTTCGGCGCGCCTTCTTCGGCGAGGCCTTCTTGGGCGGAACGGCAGCGTCAGACATGTTTTGCGTTCTTAAATTCCTTTCGTGCACTCTCAGCAGGATCTTCACCAAACACAAAGACAACACACAGGGAAGGGGCAGGAGGAGCAGTGAGCGGACAGCACGCGGCACGA
>NW_889397.1:0-414 GCF_000209065.1 Trypanosoma cruzi | reverse complement strand
TTTTCGTTTTCCAGGGGGACAACGCAAATGTGCTCGATTGTTCGAAGATCGAACTTAACACCTTACGTGAAAATGGGTCGCGCGACCACATTTTTTTTAGCTCAGTGGCAAAACAAGCTCACAATTTCATCCGGGGTGCGGGTTCGAGCCCCGAAGAAGCCTAAGTTTTTTTCCTTTTTTTTTTGGAATTCTTGTTTCTTATTGCTTTTTAAACTTCTGGTTTGCAGGACGGTGTGCGAGTTCTGCAATCGCACTGATTCCATCTGTTTCGTGGTGTGTGCGGCTGCGGCTGCGGTGGTGGCCGCGTGAGAGTGAGTGAGAGAGCGCCATGCACCGCCCGCACACACACTCGTCTTTCACCCACTCTCTGTGTGTGTCCCCTTGCATGGACTCTCGCCCTCACCTCATCCCACG
>NW_889396.1:0-414 GCF_000209065.1 Trypanosoma cruzi | reverse complement strand
ACTTTTTTTTTTTTTTTTCGCATTTGTTACTGCGACACGTTGGCAGAGGCTCTTAAACACACTGGCGAGTACACGGATACACACGGGGGGGGGTGGGTGGCAATCACAGGAAAGCATCATGTCTCGAATCTCTGAGAAATTTAGTGAGTTTGCAGAGAAGTATCGTCTTGTGCAGGCGTACCGCAGTTCTCTGGGAGCCGCTATGACAGCCTGGGGATGGGTGCAGGAGCGCATGTGGCCTGTGTATTCCACCGGTCTCATTCTCTCGGCCCTGTTTATGTTGGCATCGGCGAACGAGAAACAAATACTCGCCGACCATCTCTACGGCAGCGACGTCGTCTTGCAGAAGGAGCGGGAGAAGACAGTCGAGGAGGCTCGAAAACTCTTCCGGGAGGAGTCGGTCCAGGGAGTGAA
>NW_889395.1:0-413 GCF_000209065.1 Trypanosoma cruzi | reverse complement strand
TCTAAATTTTTGTTTCGAATTATGAATGGCGGGAGTCAGAGACACTCTCCTTCAATGTATGTTTGCGTGTGCACACACTGGACACCAAACAACCCTGAATTATCCGCTTCTTGGAGGAGTTTCGCGAGCTCTTGCCCACAAGGGTGCTGCACTCGGCGGATCGTTTTCGAGCGGCTGCTGCACCACACGCTGTGGTCTAAATTTTTGTTTTGAATTATGAATGGCGGGAGTCAGAGACACTCTCTTTCAATGTATGTTTGCGTGTTCACACACTGGACACCAAACAACCCTGAACTATCCGCTGCTTGGAGGAATTTCGCGAGCTCTTGCCCACAATGGTGTGCACTCGGCGGATCGTTTTCGAGCGGCTGCTGCACCACACGCTGTGGTCTAATTTTGTTTCGAATTATGAA
>NW_889394.1:0-413 GCF_000209065.1 Trypanosoma cruzi | reverse complement strand
CGTTTTTCCTAAATTTTTTCCCCCTGTTTTCATCATCTCCCGTGGCGTCGGCGGTTGCACATCGCGTGGCGCGTCGCCGGGTACGACCATACTTGGCCGAGTGCACCACATCCCGTCCGATTTGTGAAGTTAAGCGGCCACAGGCCTCGTTAGTACGGCGATCAGTGATGGCGCTGGAACCCGGGGTGCCGTACCCTTCCCACTTTTTTTTTTTCTTTCCGCCACCGCGCGCCGCCAGTCGCTTTTTCACCGAGCCGAGGCGGGCGGTGGGTGGGCTTTTCGAGCGCGCGGGCGCCGCAGCAAAAAAGAAAAATTGCTGACGCAGTTCCCGCGCCACATGTGGGGAAGCGAAGCGTCCGGAGGCTTCGTGGCAAATCCGGAAAGGGGCCTGCGGAGCCTCATTTTCCATGTGT
>NW_889393.1:0-413 GCF_000209065.1 Trypanosoma cruzi | reverse complement strand
CGGCACACAACGCACAGCGAGCAAACAATCACCCACTCAAGTCACACATGGAAACGTCCAACTGCCTCTTCAATTTATCGTTAGTCTTTTTCAGTTGAAAGTGTTCACTTCCCAAAGATAAGGCTTTCCGCTTCGCATTGTCGGAAAAATCCCCCGTGGATTCCACTCTATCCTCAAAACCCTTATCGTGACCCTCATTATCCTCCCTCTGAAAAGGATTTGCACTCAAATCGCTCTGATATGCCGACTCCGCCTCGCACACCAGACGCTCAAATAGGCGCTGCTTGTTTTTCCACACCTCAAGCTCATCGCGCAATTCCTGGAGGCTTCCAGCGCAGTTTTCAACAGTTTTCTTCGAATCCCTTTCTACTGCCATGCACGCCTCCTGAAATTGGATATCTCGTTGGCGCCGA
>NW_889392.1:0-413 GCF_000209065.1 Trypanosoma cruzi | reverse complement strand
GGTCGGATCGCCACCCCACAACGTACAGGCTCGCTCCGCTCACAAACGTGCAGTTCGCCAGCGTCACGTTGCGCACGCTCCCCGACATCGACTCCACGTCCACCACGACGTCCGCCGCAAAGGTCACACAGACAGACAGACAGACAGACTGAGAGACTGGCAGACTGAATGGCAAGAAGCTCCACTGACGTGCCGAATTCTCAAAGCTCAACTCAACTCAAACAAAAACAAACGTTGAAAAAGTCGCGACTGTAAAAGCCCCGCGTACTTCCAACTGTCCGTCAGTAGCAACACTCCTCCGTTCCACACACAAACAAACAAGAAAAAAAAAAAGAAAAAAAAGAGCCCAAGCAAAACCACACACAAGAGAAAGAAAGAAAGAGAAGCGCAGAATAAAAATAAAATAAAATAAA
>NW_889391.1:0-413 GCF_000209065.1 Trypanosoma cruzi | reverse complement strand
TGTTTCTTGCTTGTGCACGTGTGTAAAGTGTGTGTGTATATATTTATAATGTAAGCATCTCTCTCTCTCTCCTTTTGTTTTTTGGTGGAGCGGAGGGGGGCTGCGGCGCGGTGGGTGAGTAGGCAAAGGGCGGTGGGAAGAGGTTTAAAAGGGGAACGATGGGGTACATATCTGTATCGTCGCCCGGCTCCTTCTCCGTTGCCGCAGGTGCCTCCGGGGAGCTGCATGGATTTACCGTGCAGCTGTTGGAAAACAGCCGTGGGCGACTTCGGGCTCGTTCCATCACCCTGGGCAAAGCAACGGTAGTGATCCTGCGGGTTGGGGAGCTTGACGACATGCTGCGCCTCATGGAAGAGTCGCGGAGGGAAGGGGAAACGTCTACTGCCCCGTCACCGTTTTCAGCGCAGCAGCAC
>NW_889390.1:0-413 GCF_000209065.1 Trypanosoma cruzi | reverse complement strand
CCGCCCGCCGGCGACAGGCAAGCCACGGAAGAGCCGCGGGAGATGATGAAAATAGAAAAAAAAACGGTAGGAAAAAAGGCAAGAACAAATTTAAAAATGAAGCTCCGCAGGCCCTTTTCCGGATTTTGCCATGAAGCCTCCGGACGCCTCGCTTCCCCACATGTGGCGCGGAAACTGCGTCAGTAATTTTTCTTTTTTGCTGCGGCGCCCGCGCGCTCGGAGAGCCCACCCCACGCCCGCCCCGGCCCGGTGAGGAAGCGACAGGCGGCATCGCGAAAGCAAAAACAATTATAATGATTTTTCTACCTGATGATGCCGGCCCCCTCAACCTAGTGCCAGGGTCTTGCGGTCTTCGCGAGAAGGAAAATAAGCATCTAGCGCCCTTCCTCGGAGTGCGTGGATGTGGTGCACTC
>NW_889389.1:0-413 GCF_000209065.1 Trypanosoma cruzi | reverse complement strand
GGGATTTGCGATTTGCATTCAGCCGTCACGTGACGCTGTCTACTATGTCCTTCGTTGGGGGAAAACTTCTGACGTACCCACATGGCGTAATCTTCTCGTCAGCGGCTTTCTTGCGCTTCTCGCTTTGATTCTCGGTCTTTTTATACCGAGCATCAACGTCGTGTTTGGATTTCTGGGCGGCGTGTGCGGTGGCTTTTTGGCCTTGAATTCATTTTTATACGACGTTCCGCTCCTGCCGCGCTTTGCTGATGGAAGCGGTCGTCGTCGGGCGGTAGGCACGAGAGTGTGAAATGAGGCGCTGTGGAAAGCGCCTCGCGTCTTGCCGCCGGGGTGTTGGGTGTTGGACGGGCAAGAGCGGGCAGCGACTCGTTTTCGAATTCTTTTGTTACTACTAAATTTTTGGGTTGGGCGTT
>NW_889388.1:0-412 GCF_000209065.1 Trypanosoma cruzi | reverse complement strand
TATATATATATATATATATATATATATATATATATATATATATTCTTTTTTCCCTCAGCCCATACCAGCATTATTCGCTTCCCGGAGACTCTGAAGAATGCTGGCGGCTGTAAAGCGTGGCAAATACACACGTCCGCCTTTACCTGCAATCCCGTTAAACATTTCCGCTACACACGACTTCTGTACCTGATCCTTTGTCAGTAACACAACCGCGGGACCACAACCCCGCACATTCTGCAGCAGCAGCTCACCCATGACGGAGGCCGAGACAAGGTCCCCAGACTCGTTTCGCGTCGCGGCATACACAATGTACATGTCAGAGTGTGGGTGCATTCGTGAAAGTTGAAAAAAGATGTGCCCGGGACGTGATGTGTGTGGAATAAACACCTCGTGTACACAGAGCAAACTAAAC
>NW_889387.1:0-412 GCF_000209065.1 Trypanosoma cruzi | reverse complement strand
GATGAGGGGTCCTTGAATGCACTTGGGTCGTGTACAAAAACCCCCCCCCCCCCTCCCAGGCCACACTGGGGAGGGGTCAGGGTCCGGGACGTCGGCCCCGGGATAGCGCCGTGGACGGCGTCAGGGGGCGGAAAAGACGCACATGGCGAGTGTGGAACAGCAAATGCAGCCGAGTGTGCGAGCAAGGCAAAAACACCGGAAAACACAGGAAGAAGCGCGGCATACGCGGAAAAAAGGCGAATAAAAGGATCGAGACGGAGAAAACACAAAACAAAACAAAGATGCAGGCAATAGCAGCCATGAAGCGAAAATGAGGGGGCCCGAAGGAGGTGGCGGACACGCAACGTGGGGGGGGGGGGGCAGCCGCACGAGGGGGTACGGGGCTATATATATATGGGTATATATATATAGG
>NW_889386.1:0-412 GCF_000209065.1 Trypanosoma cruzi | reverse complement strand
CGTGTTGGCAGTTCCCCACAGTGTGCGCCATGAGCGAAGCCTGCCGGAGAAGGTGCTAGAGATTCAATCGACGGTGAAGTTCCAGCTGAAGAAGGTGCTCTGCCTCGGCACATGTGTCGGTCATGTTGAGATGACGGAGGATCAGGTGCGCCAGAACACCGTCATGGCCATCAACTTCCTCGTCTCACTGCTGAAGAAGAACTGGCAGAACCTCAAGTCTGCCTACATCAAGTCGACCATGGGGAAACCGCAGCGCATTTACTGAGCACATTTCGTGGGCGTGAAAAGCCGATGGAGTTTTATTTTAAACTGTTGGTGATTTCTTTTTTTTTTTTTTTTTTTAATTTATATATTCCCTTCAGGGGTGGGTGGGGAATGGGAGGAGATGGAGAAGAGGCCCATGCACATCCCA
>NW_889385.1:0-411 GCF_000209065.1 Trypanosoma cruzi | reverse complement strand
TTGGCCGCCGCAAGAAATAAAAAATGGTAGGGCGGTGGCCCCGGACGCTAGATACAGCACGACGTGTCGAATTATCCAAGTTGCAGCGGCTGCCCCGGACGTTAGATACGGGACGACGTGTCGAATTATCCAAGTTGCAGCGGCTGCCCCGGACGTTAGATACGGGACGACGTGTCGAATTATCCAAGCTGCAGCGGTGGCCTCGGGCGTTAGATACGGGACGACGTGTCGAATTATCCAAGTTGCAGCGGCTGCCCCGGACGTTAGATACAGGACGACGTGTCGAATTATCCAAGTTGCAGCGGCTGCCCCGGACGTTAGATACGGGACGACGTGTCGAATTATCCAAGTTGCAGCGGCTGCCCCGGACGTTAGATACGGGACGACGTGTCGAATTATCCAAGTGCAGCG
>NW_889384.1:0-411 GCF_000209065.1 Trypanosoma cruzi | reverse complement strand
AAAACCCCCCCCCCCCCTCCCAGGCCACACTGGGGAGGGGTCAGGGTCCGGGATGTTGGCCCCGGGATAGCGCCGTGGACGGCGTCAGGGGGCGGAAAAGACGCACATGGCGAGTGTGGAACAGCAAATGCAGCCGAGTGTGCGAGCAAAGCAAAAACACCGGAAAACACAGGAAGAAGCGCGGCATACGCGGAAAAAAGGCGAATAAACGGAACGAGACGGAGAAAACACAAAACAAAACAAAGATGCAGGCAATAGCAGCCATGAAGCGAAAATGAGGGGGCCCGAAGGAGGTGGCGGACACGCAACGTGGGGGGGGGGGGGCAGCCGCACGAGGGGGTACGGGGCTATATATATATGGGTATATATATATAGGGGTATATGGATATGGCGGACAGACCCACAAAAAAA
>NW_889383.1:0-411 GCF_000209065.1 Trypanosoma cruzi | reverse complement strand
GAATTCAAAAAAAAAAATGGAAAAAACTTAGGCTTCTGCGGGAATCGAACCCGCGTCCCCGGATGACATTGTGAGCGTGTTCGCCACTGAGCTAAAAAAATGCGGTCGCGCGACTCCTTTTCACGTAAAGTATTAATGTCGATCTTCGAACAATCGAGCACATTTGCGTTGTCCCCTGGAAAACGAAAAAGACGTGTTTAGGATGCGCAGCCGCAGCGTGGTTAGTACTGTAAGTCGTCATATATCTAACGCCCGAGGCCACCGCTGCAGCTTGGATAATTCGACACGTCGTCCCGTATCTAACGTCCGGGGCAGCCGCTGCAACTTGGATAATTCGACACGTCGTGCTGTATCTAACGTCCGGGGCAGCCGCTGCAACTTGGATAATTCGACACGTCGTGCTGTATCTAG
>NW_889382.1:0-411 GCF_000209065.1 Trypanosoma cruzi | reverse complement strand
GCCGAGTGCAGCACCATTGTGGGCAAGAGCTCGCGAAATTCCTCCAAGCAGCGGATAGTTCAGGGTTGTTTGGTGTCCAGTGTGTGCACACGCAAACATACATTGAAAGAGAGTGTCTCTGACTCCCGCCATTCATAATTCAAAACAAAAATTTAGACCACAGCGTGTGGTGCAGCAGCCGCTCGAAAACGTTCCGCCGAGTGCAGCACCATTGTGGGCAAGAGCTCGCGAAATTCCTCCAAGCAGCGGATAGTTCAGGGTTGTTTGGTGTCCAGTGTGTGAACACGCAAACATACCTTGAAAGAGAGTGCCTCTGACTCCCGCCATTCATAATTCAAAACAAAAATTTAGACCACAGCGTGTGGTGCAGCAGCCGCTCGAAAACGTTCCGCCGAGTGCAGCCCCCTTGTG
>NW_889381.1:0-411 GCF_000209065.1 Trypanosoma cruzi | reverse complement strand
TGCTGCGGATCCGTCGACGAGGGATCCTCCGGCTGTGCGGGGTGGTGTGTGCCGGTGGCGGCCCGGGAGCGCTCCAGGAGACAGCAACAAAAGGACTGGCGGCAGCGCATGGGCGCAGCGAAGGGCGGCTGTGCCCTTTTGCATCACGTTGGTTTATTTGTGTTTGGGTGTTGCTTGGTGTGTGCCGACGCGTGACGAACGCCTCAACCGCTGTGGCTCCTGCTTCTGGTGGTGGTAACAGTTGCTGTGTTCCCGGTGCACTGTTTTTTCTCCTTGTTCCGTGTGTCTGTGTGCGTGAGTTGTTGTTGTTTTTGTTATTGACTGCGGCGGCGATGATGGCGCCACTCACTGTGGATGCTGGCAGTGCTTACTGTTTCACCCTTTTATTGGCAGCTTTTTTCTTTACTTCTC
>NW_889380.1:0-411 GCF_000209065.1 Trypanosoma cruzi | reverse complement strand
AATTCACAAATCGGACGGGATGTGGTGCACTCGGCCAAGTATGGTCGTACCCGGCGACGCGCCACGCGATGCGCAGCCGCCCGCCCGCCGGCGACAGGCAAGCCACGGAAGAGCCGCGGGAGATGATGAAAATAGAAAAAAAAACGGTAGGAAAAAAGGCAAGAACAAATTTAAAAATGAAGCTCCGCAGGCCCTTTTCCGGATTTTGCCATGAAGCCTCCGGACGCCTCGCTTCCCCACATGTGGCGCGGAAACTGCGTCAGTAATTTTTCTTTTTTGCTGCGGCGCCCGCGCGCTCGGAGAGCCCACCCACCGCCCGCCCCGGCGCGGTGAAGAAGCGACTGGCGGCGCGCGGTGGCGGAAAAAAAAAAAAATAGGGGAAGGGTACGGCACCCCGGGTTCCAGCGCCAT
>NW_889379.1:0-410 GCF_000209065.1 Trypanosoma cruzi | reverse complement strand
TGAGAGAGCCATGCACCGGCCGCACACACACTCTTCCTTCTCTCTCTGTGTGTGTATCCCCTTGCATGGACTTCTCGCCCTCACCTCACCCCACGAGGCACACACATAATGTGCCCATTGTATGTATGCATGCACACCCATGCAGGCCCGTTGGTGCTCTCTTTTGCACGACACGCACCGCTGCCGTCCTGCCTGGCTGCGTGGGCGGAGCACCGTAACTGTTTCTGTTTTGTTTTTATTGCATTGAGTGGGCGACCTCTCTCTCTCTCCCTCTGTGTGTGTGTTTTGCTTTACGGGAGTAATGAGAGTGTGTGTGTGCTGGTCGTCCCACGCTTCGGCTTTTTGTTTTGTTTTCCTTTTTGATTTTGTGGTTGAGTGCACCCATTTTACTTTTTGAACGGCGGCATGCT
>NW_889378.1:0-410 GCF_000209065.1 Trypanosoma cruzi | reverse complement strand
AATAAAAATAAAAATAAACGAAAAAAAAAAAAAGAAAAAACGATCTTCCCCCTCATGTGTCTGTTGTATGCACGCATGCATGTATGTGTGTTTTATATACGTTTTTTTCTGGCGCTGCTCGCCTTTCTTTTCCCTCTTTGCATCTCCTTCTCTCTCTCTCTCTGTGTGTGTGTGCGTGTGGATTTTTTCTTTTTTTCATTCTCTTTTTTTATTTTTTATTTTATTATTATCGGTTGTGGAATTTGTGGCGCCCTGCAGGTTTGGTGGCCGTATATTCAAGGAGCCTTGTCTGCAGCGGGTCCACCAGCACCTGTAAAGGCGGAGGGCGCACTTCACATATCCATATATTTATTTATTTATTTATATTTTAGGGCAGGAGGGGAAAAGCAAAGGAGGAACAGCGAGGGGAA
>NW_889377.1:0-409 GCF_000209065.1 Trypanosoma cruzi | reverse complement strand
AATTCATGGTTATGATAATGGAAAAAACTTAGGCTTCTGCGGGAATCGAACCCGCGTCCCCGGATGACATTGTGAGCGTGTTTGCCACTGAGCTATATAAATGCGGTCGCGCGACTCCTTTTCACGTAAAGTATTAATGTCGATCTTCGAACAATCGAGCACATTTGCGTTGTCCCCTGGAAAACGAAAAAGACGTGTTTAGGATGCGCAGCCGCAGCGTGGTTAGTACTGTAAGTCGTCATATATCTAACGCCCGAGGCCACCGCTGCAGCTTGGATAATTCGACACGTCGTCCCGTATCTAAAGTCCGAGGCCACCGCTGCACTTGGATAATTCGACACGTCGTGCTGTATCTAGCGTCCGGGGCCACCGCCCTACCATTTTTTATGTCTTGCGGCGGCCAACCCCG
>NW_889376.1:0-409 GCF_000209065.1 Trypanosoma cruzi | reverse complement strand
TAGTTGGTCACAGAATCGGGGGGATCAGGTGGGGGCCCCATTCACGGTCGGGGTACGCCCTTAATAAAAAAAAAAAAAAAAAAAAAAAAAAAAAAAAAAATTATTGATACAGTTTTTGTACTATATTGGTACGGGAAGCTTCCAACCCGCCTTTGGCGGTTATGTTTGGTCAATTTTTTTTGACCGGGGTTTACGGACCCCTTTTTTTTTTTTTTTTTTTTTTTTGTGGGTCTGTCCGCCATATCCATATACCCCTATATATATATACCCATATATATATAGCCCCGTACCCCCTCGTGGGGCTGCCCCCCCCCCCCACGTTGCGTGTCCGCCACCTCCTTCGGGCCCCCTCATTTTCGCTCCATGGCTGCTATTGCCTGCATCTTTGTTTTGTTTTGTGTTTTCTCCG
>NW_889375.1:0-409 GCF_000209065.1 Trypanosoma cruzi | reverse complement strand
ATTCCTCCAAGCAGCGGATAGTTCCGGGTTGTTTGGCGTCCAGTGTGTGAACACGCAAACAGACATTGAAAGAGAGTGCCTCTGACCACCACCATTCATAATTCGAAACAAAAATTTAGACCACAGCGTGTGGTGCAGCATCCACTCGAAAACGATCCGCCGACTGCAGCACCCTTGTGGGCAAGATCTCGCGACATTCCTCCAAGCAGCGGATGGTTCAGGGTTGTTTGGCGTCCAGTGTGTGAACACGCAAACAGACATTGAAAGAGAGTGTCTCTGACCACCACCATTCATAATTGGAAACAAAAATTTAGACCACAACGTGTGGTGCAGCAGCCACTCGAAAACGATCCGCCGACTGCAGCACCCCTGTGGGCAAGATCTAGCGAAACTCCTCCAAGCAGCGGAT
>NW_889374.1:0-409 GCF_000209065.1 Trypanosoma cruzi | reverse complement strand
AAAAAAATGGAAAAAACTTAGGCTTCTGCGGGAATCGAACCCGCGTACCCCGGATGACATTGTGAGCGTGTTTGCCACTGAGCTATAAAAATGCGGTCGCGCGACCCCTTTTCACGTAAAGTATTAATTTCGATCTTCGAACAATCGAGCACATTTGCGTTGTCCCCTGGAAAACGAAAACGACATGTTTAGGGTGCGCCGCCGCAGCGTGGTTACTACGATAAGTTCGTCATATTTCTCTCGTACGGGGCCGCCGCCGCAGCGTGGTTACTACGATAAGTCGTCATATATCTCTCGTACGGGGCCGCCGCCGCAGCGTGGTTACTACGATTCGTCGTGTTGTATCCAACGTCCGGGGCCGCCGCTGCAACTTGGATAATTCGACACGTCGTCCTGTATCTAACGTCCG
>NW_889373.1:0-408 GCF_000209065.1 Trypanosoma cruzi | reverse complement strand
CAAACACAACGACAGTCGCAGGTAAAAATGACCATCAACTACATAAAGTGGAGAATGTGCTCCGCCCAGCAAAAACAGGTGCCCCGCCGCATGCGGACACGGTGTTTACATTGGCGGCGGCGCGGGCACGTCACTCTGCGGCCGCGAGCTTCACGCGCTCTCCGGCACGTTGTCCGGGTCGCCGTCGGCGTCCAGTTTGACTGCAGAAGCCCACGCAGCAAACTCGTCGAACGTCACGGACCCAGTGCCGTTCTTATCGAGCTCCTTGAACAGCGCCGCGGGATCCTCGACCTTGGCGCCCCACGCCTCAAGCTTGGGCACGGCGCGCTTGAACTCCTCCTCGTCGACCAGCATGTTGCCGGAGGCGTCAATCTCGTCGAACATCACCGTCAGCTCGAAGAAGTCGTA
>NW_889372.1:0-408 GCF_000209065.1 Trypanosoma cruzi | reverse complement strand
GTGTGAACACGCAAACAGACATTGAAAGAGAGTGTCTCTGACCACCACCATTCATAATTCGCAACGAAAAATTTAGACCACAGCATGTGGTGCAGCAGCCGCTCGAAAACGATCCGCCGACTGCAGCACCACTGTGGGCAAGATCTCGCGAAATTCCTCCAAGCAGCGGATAATTCAGGGTTGTTTGGTGTCCGGAGTGTGAACACGCAAACAGACATTGAAAGAGAGTGTCTCTGACCACCACCATTCATAATTCGCAACAAAAATTTAGACCACAGCATGTGGTGCAGCAGCCGCTCGAAAACGATCCGCCGACTGCAGCACCACTGTGGGCAAGATCTCGCGAAATTCCTCCAAGCAGCGGATAATTCAGGGTTGTTTGGTGTCCGGAGTGTGACACGCAAACAG
>NW_889371.1:0-408 GCF_000209065.1 Trypanosoma cruzi | reverse complement strand
ATTCATAATTCGAAACAAAAACATAGACCACAACGTGTGGTGCAGCAGCCGCTCGAAAACGATCCGCCGAGTGCAGCACCCTTGTGGGCAGGAGCTCGCGAAATTCCTCCAAGCAGCGGATAGTTCAGGGTTGTTTGGTGTCCAGTGTGTGCACACGCAAACATACATTGAAAGAGAGTGTCTCTGACTCCCGCCATTCATAATTCAAAACAAAAATTTAGACCACAGCGTGTGGTGCAGCAGCCACTCGAAAACGATCCGCCGAGTGCAGCACCCTTGTGGGCAGGAGCTCGCGAAATTCCTCCAAGCAGCGGATAGTTCAGGGTTGTTTGGTGTCCAGTGTGTGGACACGCAAAAATACATTGAAAGAGAGTGTCTCTGAATCCCGCCATTCATAATTCAAAAAAA
>NW_889370.1:0-408 GCF_000209065.1 Trypanosoma cruzi | reverse complement strand
AGGTGGTGTGACCTTTGCGGGGACGTCGTGGTGGACGTGGAGTCGATGTCAGGGAGCGTGCGCAACGTGACGCTGGCGAACTGCACGTTTTTGGGCGGAGCGAGCCTGTACGTTGTTGGGTGGCGGTCCGACCCGCCTGCTGGACAGCGCGTCGATGTGCTGATCAGCGGGCTTGAGTCGCGCTCCGGCGGCGGCGTGCTGGTGGCGAACCGATTTCCGCCGGGCTCGCGCGTCACTGTGGTGGACTCAGTGCTGATCGCAGAGGCGTGTGTTGCGTACCGCGGCGCCTACGGCCTTGGCGACGCCTCCGCGTGCCTCGTGCTGCACAGCGTGAATCTGACTGGGAGCGTGCTGACCATTGCGCGCACGCATGTGGCGGCGGTGTTCCGCGACGCTGTTGGCGTGTTG
>NW_889369.1:0-408 GCF_000209065.1 Trypanosoma cruzi | reverse complement strand
TGCTTGGAGGAATTTCGCGAGATCTTGCCCACAACGGTGCTGCACTCGGATAATCGTTTTCGAGTGGCTGCTGCACCACACGCTGTGGTCTAAATTTTTGTTTCGAATTATGAATGGTGGTGTCAGAGCACTCTCTTTCATGTCTGTTTGCGTGTTCACACACTGACGCCAACACCCGGACTATCCGCTGCTTGGAGGATTTGGGTTGCCCACAACGGTGCTGCACTCGGATAATCGTTTTCGAGTGGCTGCTGCACCACACCTGTGGTCTAAATTTTTGTTTCGAATTATGAATGGTGGTGGTCAGAGGCACTCTCTTTCATGTCTGTTTGCGTGTTCACACACTGACGCCAAACAACCCGGAACTATCCGCTGCTTGGAGGATTTCGCGAGCTCCTGCCCACAACG
>NW_889368.1:0-407 GCF_000209065.1 Trypanosoma cruzi | reverse complement strand
CAACTGTAACAGTTAAAGTATCTCCATAAGTATTTTCAATTCACTGTGAAATCCGCCACATGATTTCTCTGTGCGAGCAAAAAACGCAGGTACAGGGACGGCTGTGTTTGATTATTCCTTTCAGATTGGCGCGACACCTGTAGGGGAGGAGGGAAGTTGTTATCTAGCGTACAACTCTGTTGGCTACATTCACAGCACTGCCGACGGCACCAATATCCATTTTCACGACATGTCTATTCAAGCAGTGCGTATTTTGGAACGTGGCACCATTTTAATGGCTGCGTTGAGTCCTGTAGGAGCCGCATTTGTGTTGACGCAGGACGCTGAAATGGACAGCGTGGACGACACGCCGCGTTTGACTCTATACTACCGCACGTTTGTCGCCCTTGGGGCGCAGTCAGATTGGC
>NW_889367.1:0-406 GCF_000209065.1 Trypanosoma cruzi | reverse complement strand
TCGCAAACACGCTCACAATGTCATCCGGGGACGCGGGTTCGATTCCCGCAGAAGCCTAAGTTTTTTCCATTTTTTTTTTTTGAATTCTTGTTTCATATTGCTTTTTAAACTTCTGGTTTGCAGGACGGTGTGCGAGTTCTGCAATCGCACTGATTCCATCTGTTTCGTGGTTTGTGCGGCTGCGGCTGCGGTGGTGGCCGCGTGAAAGTGAGTGTGAGAGAGCCATGCACCGCCCGCATACACACACTTCCTTCTCTCTCTGTGTGTGTGTCCCCTTGCATGGACTCTCGTCGTTGCCTCACCCCACGAAGCACAACACAATAATGTGCCCATTGTATATATGCATGCACACCCATGCATGCCCCGTTGGTGCTCTCTTTTGCACGACACGCAACCGTTGCCGTCC
>NW_889366.1:0-406 GCF_000209065.1 Trypanosoma cruzi | reverse complement strand
ATAATTCAAAACAAAAATTTAGACCACAGCGTGTGGTGCAGCAGCCGCTCGAAAACGATCCGCCGAGTGCAGCACCCTTGTGGGCAGGAGCTCGCGAATTCCTCCAAGCAGCGGATAGTTCCGGGTTGTTTGGTGTCCAGTGTGTGAACACGCAAACACACATTGAAAGAGAGTGCTTCTGACTCCCGCCATTCATAATTGGAAACAAAAATTTAGACCACAACGTGTGGTGCAGCAGCCGCTCGAAAACGATCCGCCGAGTGCAGCACCCTTGTGGGCAGGAGCTCGCGAAATTCCTCCAAGCAGCGGATAGTTCCGGGTTGTTTGGTGTCCAGTGTGTGAACACGCAAACACACATTGAAAGAGAGTGCCTCTGACTCCCGCCATTCATAATTCAAAACAAAAA
>NW_889365.1:0-406 GCF_000209065.1 Trypanosoma cruzi | reverse complement strand
TTCATAATTCAAAACAAAAATTTAGACCACAGCGTGTGGTGCAGCAGCCGCTCGAAAACGATCCGCCGAGTGCAGCACCATTGTGGGCAAGAGCTCGCGAAATTCCTCCAAGCAGCGGATAGTTCCGGGTTGTTTGGTGTCCAGTGTGTGCACACGCAAACATACATTGAAAGAGAGTGTCTCTGACTCCCGCCATTCATAATTCAAAACAAAAACTTAGACCACAGCGTGTGGTGCAGCAGCCGCTCGAAAACGATCCGCCGAGTGCAGCACCCTTGTGGGCAGGAGCTCGCGAAATTCCTCCAAGCAGCGGATAGTTCAGGGTTGGTTGGTGTCCAGTGTGTGCACACGCAAACATACATTGAAAGAGAGTGTCTCTGACTCCCGCCATTCATAATTCAAAACA
>NW_889364.1:0-406 GCF_000209065.1 Trypanosoma cruzi | reverse complement strand
CCGCCAGCCGCGAGCCCAGCGCAAGACCCTCGAACATCTGATGAAATACCAGCGCCACAAGGAGCGCCTTCGTCTCCGCGTCGCTCGTGATGCCAACCGTCAGTCCAATGAACACACTGTGCAGCGTCACACCGAATTCCATGAACAGGGCCGAGAGAAGCCGATGTGCCCTCCCGCCTTCCACGGAAGCGAGCGTGTGGCTGTGATGGTGCTGGTAGATATCACCGCTGGGCGCACCGTCAGCACGCTCCTCATCCCCGTTCGCGTCCCCCTTTTCCCCGTTCCCCCCGGAAGGAGAGGACGGAGACTCGTCGCTCGCAAACATCGCCACCAATTGCGTCTCAAGCGCGTGCATCACTATGGCTGCAATCATCGCAAAAAGAAACGCGTACGCGTCGTATGACTC
>NW_889363.1:0-406 GCF_000209065.1 Trypanosoma cruzi | reverse complement strand
CGCCATATATACATATACCCCTATATATATATACCCATATATATATAGCCCCGTACCCCCTCGTGCGGCTGCCCCCCCCCCCCCACGTTGCGTGTCCGCCACCTCCTTCGGGCCCCCTCATTTTCGCTTCATGGCTGCTATTGCCTGCATCTTTGTTTTGTTTTGTGTTTTCTCCGTCTCGATCCTTTTATTCGCCTTTTTTCCGCGTATGCCGCGCTTCTTCCTGTGTTTTCCGGTGTTTTTGCCTTGCTCGCACACTCGGCTGCATTTGCTGTTCCACACTCGCCATGTGCGTCTTTTCCGCCCCCTGACGCCGTCCACGGCGCTATCCCGGGGCCGACGTCCCGGACCCTGACCCCTCCCCCAGTGTGGCCTGGGAGGGGGGGGGGGGGTTTTTGTACACGGT
>NW_889362.1:0-406 GCF_000209065.1 Trypanosoma cruzi | reverse complement strand
GTTCACACACTGGACGCCAAACAACCCTGAACCATCCGCTGCTTGGAGGAATTTCGCGAGATCTTGCCCACATGGGTGCTGCACTCGGCGGATCGTTTTCGAGCGGCTGCTGCACCACACGTTGTGGTCTAAATTTTTGTTTCGAATTATGAATGGTGGTGGTCAGAGACCTCTCTTTCAATGTCTGTTTGCGTGTTCACACACTGGACGCCAAACAACCCTGAACCATCCGCTGCTTGGAGGAATGTCGCGAGATCTTGCCCACAAGGGTGCTGCACTCGCCGGATCGTTTTCGAGCGGCTGCTG
The DNA here is from genome assembly GCF_000209065.1 of Trypanosoma cruzi. Lineage (NCBI taxonomy): Eukaryota > Euglenozoa > Kinetoplastea > Trypanosomatida > Trypanosomatidae > Trypanosoma > Trypanosoma cruzi. The sequence goes on along the minus strand of NW_889362.1, from coordinate 100 downwards.
CACCACACGCTGTGGTCTAAATTTCTGTTTCGAATTATGAATGGTGGTGGCCAGAGACACTCTCTTTCAATGTCTGTTTGCGTGTTCACACACTGGACGG
>NW_889361.1:0-405 GCF_000209065.1 Trypanosoma cruzi | reverse complement strand
CCGCATAAGATGTGTTATCATCCCGCATAAGGTGTGTTATCATCCCGCATAAGATGTGTTATCATCCCCCATAAGGTGTGTTATCGTCCCCCATAAGGTGTGTTATCATCCCGCATAAGATGTTATCATCCCGCATAAGGTGTGTTATCATCCCCCATAAGGTGTTATCATCCCGCATAAGGTGTTATCATCCCGCATAAGGTGTGTTATCATCCCGCATAAGGTGTGTTATCATCCCGCATAAGGTGTTATCGTCCCGCATAAGTGTGTTATCGTCCCGCATAAGGTGTGTTATCATCCCGCATAAGGTGTGTTATCATCCCGCATAAGATGTTATCATCCCGCATAAGGTGTGTTATCATCCCACCATAAGGTTATCGATCCCGCATAAGGTGTGTATCATCC
>NW_889360.1:0-405 GCF_000209065.1 Trypanosoma cruzi | reverse complement strand
TTCCAGGGGACAACGCAAATGTGCTCGATTGTTCGAAGATCGAACTTAACACCTTACGTGAAAATGGGTCGCGCGACCACATTTTTTTTAGCTCAGTGGCAAAACAAGCTCACAATTTCATCCGGGGTGCGGGTTTCGAGCCCCGAAGAAGCCTAAGTTTTTTTCCTTTTTTTTTTGGAATTCTTGTTTCTTATTGCTTTTTAAACTTCTGGTTTGCAGGACGGTGTGCGAGTTCTGCAATCGCACTGATTCCATCAGTTTCGTGGTGTGTGCGGCTGCGGCTGCGGTGGTGCCGCGTGAGAGTGAGTGAGAGAGCGCCATGCACCGCCCGCACACACACTCGTCTTTCACCCACTCTCTGTGTGTGTCCCCTGCATGATTGCCTACCTCATCCCACGAAGCACA
>NW_889359.1:0-405 GCF_000209065.1 Trypanosoma cruzi | reverse complement strand
GGAGATGCCTCTTGTGAACAACCCTAATTTTCCCATGGGAAGATGTTGCTGTTGTTTTGTTTTCATTGTTTGTTTGTTTGCTTGCTTGTGTTGGGTGCGTTGCTGTTTTATTAATTATTTATTATATTTTCTTTGGCGTTTTTTTTTTTTTTTTTTACATGCGTGTGAATTATATGACTATTTCTTGACGGCGCGGTGAGGCGTGTTGGATGCGTTACATGTACGTGTGGGTCTCTCTGGCCGCCGTACATTTTTTTTCCCCCCTTCTCCCCTGTCGTTGTTTCCCTTTTTTTTTTTTTGAGTTTTGTTTGGCTCTCATGGGCCGATTTTTAAATGGAGAAGTGAAGACGTCCTGCTCGCGTGTCCCCGCACGGCGTGGCGAGGGGAAAGGAAGGAAGGAAGGGG
>NW_889358.1:0-405 GCF_000209065.1 Trypanosoma cruzi | reverse complement strand
GGGATCTGAATGTGGGCAATCCGGAGGTGTGGGCCATACACGACATGGACGATGCACCGTGGAGGCTGCGTCACCTGTACCCAGGGACTCGTTTCCAGACTATTGCTGACCCAAGCTGCATACTTGTAAGTGGGGATATTGTTCGCCTTGAGATTGATCGCGATGAGGGCACTATGCATGCCTATCGCAAGGGTGTAAACCAGGAGGAGATTTTGGTGGGCCTTATTTTTGATAATTTACCCAAGGACACGGAACTCTTTCCGTTTGTGCACTTGTATAATACAGATGCTGTCGCGGTACTTTTACCATCCGATGGGGATCGACCGGCAACTCGCACGACTGTGCAACAGCCACATTTTGCACTGTGCTTTTCAAATGTTAAGCGGAACTGCGACGGGTGTGTCA
>NW_889357.1:0-405 GCF_000209065.1 Trypanosoma cruzi | reverse complement strand
CTGCATCACACGTTGTGGTCCAAATTTTTGTTTCCGATTGTGAATGGTGGGAGTCAGAGGCACTCTCTGTCAATATCTGTTTGCGTGTTCACACACTGGATACCAAACAACCCTGAATTATCCGCTGCTTGGAGGAATTTCGCGAGCTCTTGCCCAACAAGGGTGCTGCACTCGGCTGATCGTTTTCGAGCGGCCGCTGCATCACACGTTGTGGTCCAAATTTTTGTTTCCGATTGTGAATGGTGGGAGTCAGAGGCACTCTCTGTCAATATCTGTTTGCGTGTTCACACACTGGACACCAAACAACCCCGAATTATCCGCTGCTTGGAGGAATTTCGCGAGCTCTTGCGCACAACGGGTGCTGCACTCGGCTGATCGTTTTCGAGCGGTCGCTGCATCACACGT
>NW_889356.1:0-405 GCF_000209065.1 Trypanosoma cruzi | reverse complement strand
CCATAAGGTTATCGTCCCCCATAAGGTTATCATCCCCCATAAGGTTATCATCCCCCATAAGGTTATCGTCCCCCATAAGGTTATCGTCCCCCATAAGGTTATCGTCCCCCATAAGGCTATCGTCCCCCATAAGGTTATCATCCCCCATAAGGTTATCGTCCCCCATAAGGTTATCGTCCCCCATAAGGTTATCGTCCCCCATAAGGTTATCATCCCCCATAAGGTTATCATCCCCCATAAGGTTATCATCCCCCATAAGGTTATCATCCCCCATAAGGTTATCGTCCCCCATAAGGATATCATCCCCCATAAGGTTATCGTCCCCCATAAGGTTATCGTCCCCCATAAGGTTATCATCCCCCATAAGGTTATCGTCCCCCATAAGGTTATCATCCCCGCATAAGG
>NW_889355.1:0-404 GCF_000209065.1 Trypanosoma cruzi | reverse complement strand
ATCCGCTGCTTGGAGGAATTTCGCGAGATCTTGCCCACAGTGGTGCTGCACTCGGCGGATCGTTTTCGAGCGGCTGCTGCACCACACGTTGTGGTCTAAATTTTTGTTGCGAATTATGAATGGTGGTGGTCAGAGACACTCTCTTTCAATGTCTGTTTGCGTGTTCACACACCGGACACCAAACAACCCTGAACTATCCGCTGCTTGGAGGAACTTCGCGAGATCTTGCCCACAGTGGTGCTGCAGTCGGCGGATCGTTTTCGAGCGGCTGCTGCACCACACGTTGTGGTCTAAATTTTTGTTGCGAATTATGAATGGTGGTGGTCAGAGACACTCTCTTTCAATGTCTGTTTGCGTGTTCACACACTGACACCAAACAACCTGAACTATCCGCTGCTTGGAGA
>NW_889354.1:0-404 GCF_000209065.1 Trypanosoma cruzi | reverse complement strand
AAACCCAGAAAGAAGCGCGGCATCCGCGGAAAAAAGGCGAATAAAAGGAACGAGCCGGAGAAAACACAAAACAAAACAAAGATGCAGGCAATAGCAGCCATGAAGCGAAAATGAGGGGGCCCGAAGGAGGTGGCGGACACGCAACGTGGGGGGGGGGGGGCAGCCGCACGAGGGGGTACGGGGCTATATATATATGGGTATATATATATAGGGGTATATGGATATGGCGGACAGACCCCCAAAAAAAAAAAAAAAAAAAAAAGGGGTCCGTAGACCCCGGTCAAAAGAAATTGACCAAACATAACCGCCAGAGGCGGGTTGGAAGCTTCGCGTACCAATATAGTACAGAAACTGTATCAATAATAGCGTTAGTTGAAAGGAGTTGTGTTCCACAACGGTTTTCA
>NW_889353.1:0-404 GCF_000209065.1 Trypanosoma cruzi | reverse complement strand
CAGGCAGCACCAAAACCGCTGCAGTCAACTGTGGGGTGACGTGCACCAACGGGCCTGCATGGGTGTGCATGCATATATACAATGGGCACATTATTGTGTGTGCCTCGTGGGGTGAGGTGAGGGCGAGAGTCCATGCAAGGGGACACAAACACACAGAGAGAGAAGGAAGAGTGTGTGTGCGGGCGGTGCATGGCTCTCTCACACTCACTCTCACGCGGCCACCACCGCAGCCGCACACGCAACAAGAAGAAGAAGCAAAAGAGGGGAGGTGGTGTGGGAGACCGCGGTGCTGCCGTCACTGTCGCCAACTGTTTCATTATCGCCAGTTTGGCGTTTTTCTGTCGCTGCAGCATCCGGAGTTCGAGCATCCTCGTTTGTCTTCGTCCCTGTGGATTGTTCCTCCT
>NW_889352.1:0-404 GCF_000209065.1 Trypanosoma cruzi | reverse complement strand
AAAAAAAGTTGGTAACAGAAACAGTGATCGGCGTCCCATGCTGCGAGGAGTTCCTCAGGGGTCCGTACTGGGACCATATTTGTTCTCCCTTTACGTACACCCACTTCTCAATCTGCTGAACAGCTTTGCGGATGTCACAGCAGACATGTATGCGGACGACCTCTCTATTATCGTTAAGGGGCAGTCCCGGGAAGACGCCATTCCCACTGCCAACATGGTTCTTAAAAAACTGCATGCGTGGAGTCAGGAAAATGGCCTGGCCATCAACCCGTCAAAGTGTGAAGCCGCTTGGTTCACGCTCTCCACGCACACGGAGTCAGATTATGATCGTGAAGGAAAGTGGCCCCTGGTAGTGGCTGGATGTGAAATCCCCAGTCATGACCATGGGGGCATCGCGAACTACG
>NW_889351.1:0-404 GCF_000209065.1 Trypanosoma cruzi | reverse complement strand
GACGTTCTCGAGATCGAAGAGGGGCCGCCCGGACACACACGGTGCATCTTTAACTTTCAGAAATTAGACATTCCGCGTGGTGTCATCGCCGTCTCACAGGTGGAGGGATACGGCACGTGGTTTCAGCGGAAACCGATGCTCTGGCAGCGTTCACGCCGTATCGGTGCCCTGCAAAGTCAACTCGGTGCCTTCACGTATGATCTCCTCGCACCACATGAGGTGGGCGTCCTAACAGGGAGGCACACGCTTGCATGTGTGATGCAGGCAAAGGTGCAGAACCCGCTGACGGTTCAGCTGGACCGTGTGGGAGGGACGTATTTCGCTGGTGAGGAGGTTACCGGCTGCGTCGTTGTGAACTACGCCAGGGTCAACAAGTTTGGGAAGCGGTGCGGAACAGTCACAAG
>NW_889350.1:0-403 GCF_000209065.1 Trypanosoma cruzi | reverse complement strand
AAAAAATGGGCCCTGCTTTTCTTTCTCTTCTTTTGTTGCCGGCAAGGTAGGAGTGAACGTCACACATACACCTCACGCAACACACGATGAGCTTAGAGCTTCGAGTGGGTAACCGCTTCCGCCTCGGCCAGAAGATAGGGGCGGGGTCGTTCGGCGAGATCTTCCGCGGCACAAACATACAGACGGGCGAGACCGTGGCCATCAAGCTGGAGCAGGCGAAGACGCGCCATCCACAGCTCGCCTTTGAGGCCCGATTCTACCGCATTCTCAACGCAGGCGGCGGGGTCGTGGGCATCCCCAACATTCTTTTTTATGGCGTGGAGGGCGAGTTCAACGTGATGGTGATGGACCTGCTGGGGCCCTCGCTCGAGGGACCTCTTCAGCTTCTGTGATAGGAAGCTGT
>NW_889349.1:0-403 GCF_000209065.1 Trypanosoma cruzi | reverse complement strand
AAAAGCTTACGAATCTTACGACTGCACAGGTGAAAGGAGCTTTGGCTCCTTGGGGTGCCACGGCGCATTCCATAGAACGCGTTGCGGCACGCTGCTCAAATCGTGGAGAAACACTATTTGGACCCACACGTGATCTTGCAGTTGGCGATGCACGTCGACCCGTTCGACCTTCCCCAGAATACTGTTCGATATTTGGGGAGGTACACCACAGTGCTGACCCAGGTGTCGTCGCTGGTCGCATTGTTGTGAAAGGAGAAGCTGCGGAAGGGCAGGAACCCTGGCTGAGAGCGGAGGAGCGTTTTTTCCATGATTTTAATCACAATCATGCTGCTACAATAACGAGACGCGATCCATCGTCGTCGTAAACCGGTGGTTTTCTCCTCCACAACCGAGAAAGGTATTA
>NW_889348.1:0-403 GCF_000209065.1 Trypanosoma cruzi | reverse complement strand
AGGAGTAAAAGCAACTATTATTATGGGCATAGAGACAGAGAAGAAACAGAAGTGTGAGTTGTTCATAGAACAGAGTTTAATTGGTAGAAGGCCAATTGGGTTGGCATGCCTGTTATTTCTTTTGGGTAAAAGTGGGAACTCTTCTGCATAAATGCGAAAGAGAGAGGGAGAGAGAGAGAGCGAGAAAGAAATGAATAAAAATATTGTCTTTTTATTTATTTATTTATCGTTATCAATAATAATAATGATAACAATAATAATAATATTATTATTACTATTATTATTATTTTTTTTTTTTTTTTTTTTTTTTTTTTTTTTTTTTTTTTACTTTCTTTTGTTTGCAAGGCGAATAAATTTTTTTTTTCCCTTTACATGTTCTTTTTCGTTTTGTGTTTTATAATAG
>NW_889347.1:0-403 GCF_000209065.1 Trypanosoma cruzi | reverse complement strand
AGCTCTTGCCCACACGGGTGCTGCACTCGGCTGATCGTTTTCGAGCGGCCGCTGCATCACACGTTGTGGTCCAAATTTTTGATTCCAATTATGAATGGGGGGAGTCAGAGGCACTCTCTGTCAATATCTGTTTGCGTGTTCACACACTGGACACCAAACAACCCTGAACTATCCGCTGCTTGGAGGAATTTCGCGAGCTCTTGCCCACACGGGTGCTGCACTCGGCTGATCGTTTTCGAGCGGCCGCTGCATCACACGTTGTGGTCTGAATTTTTGTTTCCAATTATGAATGGTGGGAGTCAGAGACACTCTCTTTCAATATCTGTTTGCGTGTTCACACACTGGACACCAAACAACCCTGAACTATCCGCTGCTTGGAGGAATTTCGCGAGGTGTTGCCCAC
>NW_889346.1:0-402 GCF_000209065.1 Trypanosoma cruzi | reverse complement strand
TGCGTGTGTGCTATCTGCCTCTCTCTGCCGTTGCTTTCTTCTGACTCTCTTGTGGGCACAGCTGCTCTGCAATTATAGGCGCTGCCAAACACACAAGCACATGCACACACATGCCGTGTTTAAAACGCTGAGAATGCACGCACGCACAGGATTGTGGCTGCGGAGGCCCTCGCGAGGGGCGAAGAAGCCTGCGTTTTGTTTTTTTGACATGTTGCTCGGTGTATGCTGACGCGTGACGAATAACAACACGCCCCAATAAGCAGAAAAGAAGTAAAACAAAATGGCGCTGAGCGGCACACCGGTAAGCCAAAAATACGCAATCACCAATAAAAAAGCCGGCGATCACCCAGCAGGCACATCAAGCCTCCTAAAACCAACCTGGAATAGACCAAAAAAGGGGGG
>NW_889345.1:0-402 GCF_000209065.1 Trypanosoma cruzi | reverse complement strand
AAAAATTTAGACCACAGCATTTGGTGCAGCAGCCGCTCGAAAACGATCCGCCGACTGCAGCACCACTGTGGGCAAGATCTCGCGAAATTCCTCCAAGCAGCGGATAGTTCAGGGTTGTTTGGTGTCCGGAGTGTGAACACGCAAACAGACATTGAAAGAGAGTGTCTCTGACCACCACCATTCATAATTCGCAACAAAAATTTAGACCACAGCATGTGGTGCAGCAGCCGCTCGAAAACGATCCGCCGACTGCAGCACCACTGTGGGCAAGATCTCGCGAAATTCCTCCAAGCAGCGGATAATTAAGGGTTGTTTGGTGTCCGGAGTGTGAACACGCAAACAGACATTGAAAGAGAGTGTCTCTGACCACCACCATTCATAATTCGCAACAAAAATTTAGAC
>NW_889344.1:0-402 GCF_000209065.1 Trypanosoma cruzi | reverse complement strand
TGTCCAGTGCACGAACACGCAAACAGATAGTGACAGAGAGTGTCTCTGACTCCCACCATTCATAATTGGAAACAAAAATTTGGGCCACAACGTGTGATGCAGCAACCGCTCGAAAACGATCAGCCGAGTGCAGCACCCTTGTGGGCAAGAGCTCGCGAAATTCCTCCAAGCAGCGGATAATTCAGGGTTGTTTGGTGTCCAGTGCATGAATACGCAAACAGATAGTGACAGAGAGTGCCTCTGACTCTCACCATTCATAATTGGAAACAAAAATTTGGGCCACAACGTGTGATGCAGCAGCCGCTCGAAAACGATCAGCCGAGTGCAGCACCCTCGTGGGCAAGAGCTCGCGAAATTCCTCCAAGCAGCGGATAATTCAGGGTTGTTTGGTGTCCAGTGCAT
>NW_889343.1:0-402 GCF_000209065.1 Trypanosoma cruzi | reverse complement strand
CACGCACACACACACATGTGTATATATATATATATATGTACGTGTGGCCGTCAGCCGAGCAGCCCCAAGTGTCTTGCTCCCTTCCTATCACCGTTGCTAATCTATCTATAGTTGCGGGGGCATGGCGTTGCCGCCAGTCCACCCGCCGCGACTGATGCCTCTAACAAGTGGGTCCTCACGCGTAGCCGTACAGGATCTTGCCGCGCTTGCGCAGCGCGTTCACGACGTCCACGGCCGTGACGGTCTTCTTGCGGGAGTACTCCGTGTACGCCGTGGCGTCGCGCACGACGCCCTCCACGAACGACTTGATCACGCCACGCACCTCGTCGTAGATGATGCCGGAGATGCGCTTCACGCCGCCACGGCGCGCCAGGCGGCGGATGGACCCGCGGGTGATTCCAC
>NW_889342.1:0-402 GCF_000209065.1 Trypanosoma cruzi | reverse complement strand
TCAGCGCAGGCTTCACTCGGCGCATTGGCTGCCACACTTGTCGCGGAGGAATTTGAAAAACTTGCACCTGGAGAGCTGCCATCGGCAGAGCTTTTGAAGCGAAAAGAGTATGCGAGTAATGTGCAACAGATATCTGCAATGTACGTGATGTTCATGGCAGCGTTTGCCTCAATTAGTCTTGTGCGTGGCGGTGTGGCAATCCTTCCACGGGTGAAGCCGGGCAAACGGAAACAGTACCGACGATCATCGACGGAGGAGGTATCATTGCCTGCGGAGGACAACGAGAAGAGCCAACTCCCCACCGGTAGCGACACCGCCCCGTTTGGGGAATCGAAGAAGTGTGAGCCCTCACGCAGACGGTACGTAACGTTCATTTGTATCCACCGCTGAGAGAGTTCACCC
>NW_889341.1:0-402 GCF_000209065.1 Trypanosoma cruzi | reverse complement strand
CCGTGCTGTGTGCTCCATGTTGTGCCCCACATCTGTCACGTTGAATGCATCGCGGACACACTTGTATGCATGCGCACTTGGGCTCATGTTTTTTTTGAATTCTTGTTTCTTATTGCTTTTTAACCTTCTGGTTTGCAGGGCGGTGTGCGAGTTCTGCAATCGCACTGATTCCATCTGTTTCGTGGTTTGTGCGGCTGCGGCTGCGGTGGTGGCCGCGTGAGAGTGAGTGTGAGAGAGCCATGCACCGCCCGCATACACACACTTCCTTCTCTCTCTGTGTGTGTGTCCCCTTGCATGGACTCTCGTCGTCGCCTCACCCCACGAAGCACACACAATAATGTGCCCATTGTATATATGCATGCACACCCATGCAGGCCCGTTGGTGCTCTCTTTTGCACGACA
>NW_889340.1:0-402 GCF_000209065.1 Trypanosoma cruzi | reverse complement strand
TTTTCAATTTTGATGAGGGGTCCTTCCGGGCACTTGGGGCCGTGTACAAAAACCCCCCCCCCCCCTCCCAGGCCACACTGGGGAGGGGTCAGGGTCCGGGACGTCGGCCCCGGGATAGCGCCGTGGACGGCGTCAGGGGGCGGAAAAGACGCACATGGCGAGTGTGGAACAGCAAATGCAGCCGAGTGTGCGAGCAAGGCAAAAACACCGGAAAACACAGGAAGAAGCGCGGCATACGCGGAAAAAAGGCGAATAAAAGGAACGAGACGGAGAAAACACAAAACAAAACAAAGATGCAGGCAATAGCAGCCATGAAGCGAAAATGAGGGGGCCCGAAGGAGGTGGCGGACACGCAACGTGGGGGGGGGGGGGCAGCCGCACGAGGGGGTACGGGGCTATATA
>NW_889339.1:0-402 GCF_000209065.1 Trypanosoma cruzi | reverse complement strand
GGGTTAGGGTTAGGGTTAGGGTTAGGGTTAGGGTTAGGGTTAGGGTTAGGGTTAGGGTTAGGGTTAGGGTTACGGTTAGGGTTAGGGTTAGGGTTAGGGTTAGGGTTAGGGTTAGGGTTAGGGTTAGGGTTAGGGTTAGCGTTAGGGTTAGGGTTAGGGTTAGGGTTAGGGTTAGGGTTAGGGTTAGGGTTAGGGTTAGGGTTAGGGTTAGGGTTAGGGTTAGGGTTAGGGTTAGGGTTAGGGTTAGGGTTAGGGTTAGGGTTAGGGTTAGGGTTAGGGTTAGGGTTAGGGTTAGGGTTAGGGTTAGGGTTAGGGTTAGGGTTAGGGTTAGGGTTAGGGTTAGGGTTAGGGTTAGGGTTAGGGTTAGGAATAGGGTTAGGGTTAGGGTTAGGGTTAGGGTTA
>NW_889338.1:0-401 GCF_000209065.1 Trypanosoma cruzi | reverse complement strand
ACAACGTGTGATGCAGCAGCCGCTCGAAAACGATCAGCCGAGTGCAGCACCCTCGTGGGCAAGAGCTCGCGAAATTCCTCCAAGCAGCGGATAATTCAGGGTTGTTTGGTGTCCAGTGCACGAACACGCAAACAGATAGTGACAGAGTGTGTCTCTGACTCCCACCATTCATAATTGGAAACAAAAATTTGGACCACAACGTGTGATGCAGCAGCCGCTCGAAAACGATCAGCCGAGTGCAGCACCCTCGTGGGCAAGAGCTCGCGAAATTCCTCCAAGCAGCGGATAGTTCAGGGTTGTTTGGTGTCCAGTGCACGAACACGCAAACAGATAGTGACAGAGTGTGTCTCTGACTCCCACCATTCATAATTGGAAACAAAAATTGTGGGCCACTACGTTGT
>NW_889337.1:0-401 GCF_000209065.1 Trypanosoma cruzi | reverse complement strand
GTGCTGCACTCGGCGGATCGTTTTCGAGTGGCTGCTGCACCACACGTTGTGGTCTAAATTTTTGTTTCGAATTATGAATGGTGGTGGTCAGAGGCACTCTCTTTCAATGTCTGTTTGCGTGTTCACACACTGGACGCCAAACAACCCTGAACTATCCGCTGCTTGGAGGAATGTCGCGAGATCTTGCCCACAAGGGTGCTGCAGTCGGATAATCGTTTTCGAGCGGCTGCTGCACCACACGCTGTGGTCTAAATTTTTGTTTCGAATTATGAATGGTGGTGGTCAGAGGCACTCTCTTTCAATGTCTGTTTGCGTGTTCACACACTGGACGCCAAACAACCCTGAACTATCCGCTGCTTGGAGGAATGTCGCGAGATCTTGCCCACAAGGGTGCTTTTTTT
>NW_889336.1:0-401 GCF_000209065.1 Trypanosoma cruzi | reverse complement strand
GATGTGGCGCTGTCGGCCCGACAGCAGTACGACAGGATACTGCGGTCCATGTTGGAAATGAATCGAACCCCGCTGGACATGGCGATTTTGGGGTTACAAAGATTGCGGCGCGGTCGAAGGCGAAGCAGGCGTGCCCCTTGACAGAGGAGGCGGTGGATAAATGTATCCGCAGCCGGACCGATTGGAAGGAACGTGTTGTCTTACGACTTGCGTGGATAACGGCGAGCTGTTGGTCCGAGATTGCGGCCTTGACTCCCAACAATCTTAAACTGAAGGCGGACGGGGCCTTAATTTTGGATTGGTCCGTGGCGCCGAAGACGGCGAGAGCGGATCCACACGGCGCCTTGCGGGTGCGTGAGGATACGAGGGCAGGACGCCTTCTACATTATAAAGCTATGCAG
>NW_889335.1:0-401 GCF_000209065.1 Trypanosoma cruzi | reverse complement strand
TGCTGCACTCGAGCTGATCGTTTTCGAGCGGCTGCTGCATCACACGTCGTGGTCTAAATTTTTGTTTCCAATTATGAATGATGGGGGTCAGAGGTACTCTCTGTCAATATCTGTTTGCGTGTTCACACACTGGACACCAAACAACCCTGAATTATCCGCTGCTTGGGGGAATTTCACGAGCTCTTGCCCACACGGGTGCTGCACTCGGCTGATCGTTTTCGAGCGGCTGCTGCATCACACGTCGTGGTCTAAATTTTTGTTTCCAATTATGAATGATGGGGGTCAGAGACGCTCTCTGTCACTATCTGTTTGCGTGTTCACACACTGGACACCAAACAACCCTGAATTATCCGCTGCTTGGAGGAATTTCGCGAGCTCTTGCCCACACGGGTGCTGCACTC
>NW_889334.1:0-400 GCF_000209065.1 Trypanosoma cruzi | reverse complement strand
CTGCGTGGGACACTGTGCAAAAGACACGTCGGGAGGCGCCTTTGGCCCCACCTGCGGTCGTGAGCAAAAACGAAGATGTTGGCGCCATGAGTAATGAGGAAGAGCGGGTGACGGAGGGATGTGGCGCGAATGAGGATCTTCTGCACGCGCCGTTCATGATTGCCTGCCGCGCCCTGGAGGAGGTGCTCCAGCTTATCGCCGTCTGTGTGGAAGGCAGTGAGAACATCGCGGAAGCCTTCTCCGCCCCCGGTGTTCTTCACGCATTATTGTCCCTGCTGGAGACAACAACCGGTGTCGTGTGGGAAACGTTGCAGCATCCGGCACTGTTGTATGAACCTCCCGTGGAACGACGTGGCGTGATGTGGCTACGCCCACACACAGAAACGTAGGGTAATGTAAA
>NW_889333.1:0-399 GCF_000209065.1 Trypanosoma cruzi | reverse complement strand
GTGTGTGAACACGCAAACAGATATTGACGGAGAGTGCCTCTGACTCCCACCATTCACAATCGGAAACAAAAATTTGGACCACAACGTGTGATGCAGCGGCCGCTCGAAATCGATCAGCCGAGTGCAGCACCCGTGTGGGCAAGAGCTCGCGAAATTCCTCCAAGCAGCGGATAGTTCAGGGTTGTTTGGTGTCCAGTGTGTGAACACGCAAACAGATATTGACAGAGAGTGTCTCTGACTCCCACCATTCACAATCGGAAACAAAAATTTGGACCACAACGTGTGATGCAGCGGCCGCTCGAAAACGATCAGCCGAGTGCAGCACCCGTGTGGGCAAGAGCTCGCGAAATTCCTCCAAGCAGCGGATAAGTTCAGGGTTGTTTGGTGTCCAGTGTGTGA
>NW_889332.1:0-399 GCF_000209065.1 Trypanosoma cruzi | reverse complement strand
GTGCACCCGCCCGTGGGAGGCTGCCACGTCCAGTACTTCTGCATGGCGGCTGTGCTGGTTGCGGGTGCAGGCGTGGTTGCCTTCACGAACATGATGCGCTCGGCCTTCCTGACGGTGATGCACACTGCGAGCTTTGTGCTCCTTGCACTGCTGTGTCTGGTCAGCGCGGCGAACCACCTTGCGCCGAGCGACGGCGGAGCGAGGGCGTACGTGGCGATTGTGCTGCTGCTGACGACTGTGCTGCTTGCGGTCACTGTGTACGGCGTCGCCGTGTGGCTCAGCTGCGGAATGCCGGGCGTGCGGTTGCACCCGTCCACGTGCGGCAGGTACACCGGCAGGCAGTCGCGCCCGTACCCGCCCTCAGCACAGCGGCAGCGGCACGACCCCGACATCGCCCTC
>NW_889331.1:0-399 GCF_000209065.1 Trypanosoma cruzi | reverse complement strand
CCCCATAAGGTTATCATCCCCCATAAGGTTATCGTCCCCCATAAGGTTATTGTCCCCCATAAGGTTATCATCCCCCATAAGGTTATCATCCCCCATAAGGTTATCGTCCCCCATAAGGTTATCGTCCCCCATAAGGTTATCGTCCCCCATAAGGTTATCGTCCCCCATAAGGTTATCATCCCCCATAAGGTTATCGTCCCCCATAAGGTTATCGTCCCCCATAAGGTTATCGTCCCCCATAAGGTTATCGTCCCCCATAAGGTTATCGTCCCCCATAAGGTTATCGTCCCCCATAAGGTTATCGTCCCCCATAAGGTTATCGTCCCCCATAAGGTTATCCTCCCCCATAAGGTTATCTTCCCCCATAAGGTTATCGTCCCCCATAAGGTTATCGTCCCC
>NW_889330.1:0-398 GCF_000209065.1 Trypanosoma cruzi | reverse complement strand
TGGATGGTGGTGGGCAACGCGCTGCTCGCCGCTGTGTTCGGGTGCGTGCACTGCGGTGTGACGGCCGCCTTCCAGCGGTGGCGCGGTGTGGACGCGGCGAGTGCATGGGCGGCGATGCGCTTCCCGAGCCTGACGTACGTCGTGGCCCACGCGATGCACCTCGGCATCTTCTTCGGCTCCGTGCTCGCACTGGCGATGCCCGGCGCCCGCGTGCAGCACCGCGTGGTACCAGAGGGGTTGGAGCTTCCTCTGGCTTTGGTGGGCATTCGGTTGTGCCCCCGCTCTGCTTTTCATCCAGTGATGGTGGACGCAGCCCCGACACCTGCTGCTGGGTGCCGAGCGATGCTCCCTGATTCCCTGATGAGTGTCCTTGTGCCGCAGCTGCTCCTCGACCCCCT
>NW_889329.1:0-398 GCF_000209065.1 Trypanosoma cruzi | reverse complement strand
CTCTCTGTCACTATCCTGGTTTTGCGTGTTCACACACTGGACACCAAACAACCCTGAATTATCCGCTGCTTGGAGGAAATTTTCGCGAGCTCTTGCCCACACGGGTGCTGCACTCGGCTGATCGTTTTCGAGCGGCTGCTGCATCACACGTTGTGGTCTAAATTTTTGTTTCCAATTATGAATGGTGGGGGTCAGAGGCACTCTCTGTCACTATCTGTTTGCGTGTTCACACACTGGACACCAAACAACCCTGAATTATCCGCTGCTTGGAGGAATTTCGCGAGCTCTTGCCCACACGGGTGCTGCACTCGGCTGATCGTTTTCGAGCGGCTGCTGCATCACATGTTGTGGTCTAAATTTTTGTTCCAATTATGAATGATGGGGGTCAGAGCACTCTC
>NW_889328.1:0-398 GCF_000209065.1 Trypanosoma cruzi | reverse complement strand
CCGCTCGAAAACGATCAGCCGAGTGCAGCACCCTTGTTGGGCAAGAGCTCGCGAAATTCCTCCAAGCAGCGGATAGTTCAGGGTTGTTTGGTGTCCAGTGTGTGAACACGCAAACAGATAGTGACAGAGAGTGTCTCTGACTCCCACCATTCACAATCGGAAACAAAAATTTGGACCACAACGTGTGATGCAGCAGCCGCTCGAAAACGATCAGCCGAGTGCAGCACCCGTGTGGGCAAGAGCTCGCGAAATTCCTCCAAGCAGCGGATAGTTCAGGGTTGTTTGGTGTCCAGTGTGTGAACACGCCAACAGATATTGACAGAGAGTGTCTCTGACTCCCACCATTCACAATCGGAAACAAAAATTTGGACCACAACGTGTGATTCACAGCCGCTCGA
>NW_889327.1:0-397 GCF_000209065.1 Trypanosoma cruzi | reverse complement strand
ATTCTTGTTTCATATGCCTTTTTAAACTTCTGGTTTGCAGGACGGTGTGCGAGTTCTGCAATCGCACTGATTCCATCTGTTTCGTGGTTTGTGCGGCTGCGGCTGCGGTGGTGGCCGCGTGAGAGTGAGTGTGAGAGAGCCATGCACCGCCCGCATACACACACTTCCTTCTCTCTCTGTGTGTGTGTCCCCTTGCATGGACTCTCGTCGTCGCCTCACCCCACGAAGCACACACAATAATGTGCCCATTGTATATATGCATGCACACCCATGCAGGCCCGTTGGGCTCTCTTTTGCACGACACGCACCGCTGCCGTCCTGCCTGGCTGCATGGGCGGAGCACCGTAACTGTTTCTGTTTTGTTTTCATTGCATTGAGTGGCGACCTTCTCTCTCTC
>NW_889326.1:0-397 GCF_000209065.1 Trypanosoma cruzi | reverse complement strand
CGAATTATGAATGGTGGTGGTCAGAGACACTCTCTTTCAATGTCTGTTTGCGTGTTCACACACTGGACGCCAAACAACCCTGAACTATCCGCTGCTTGGAGGAATTTCGCGAGATCTTGCCCACAGGGGTGCTGCACTCGCCGGATCGTTTTCGAGCGGCTGCTGCACCGCACGTTGTGGTCTAAATTTTTGTTTCGAATTATGAATGGTGGTGGTCAGAGACACTCTCTTTCAATGTCTGTTTGCGTGTTCACACACTGGACGCCAAACAACCCGGAACCATCCGCTGCTTGGAGGAATTCGCGAGATCTTGCCCACAGGGGTGCTGCAGTCGGCGGATCGTTTTCGAGTGGCTGCTGCACCACACGCTGTGTCTAAATTTTTGTTTCGAATTATG
>NW_889325.1:0-397 GCF_000209065.1 Trypanosoma cruzi | reverse complement strand
GCCTCTGGCGGTTATGTTTGGTCAATTTCTTTTGACCGGGGTCTTCGGACCCCTTTTTTTTTTTTTTTTTGTGGGTCTGTCCGCCATATATTCCCCTATATATATATACCCATATATATATAGCCCCGTTCCCCCTCGTGCGGCTGCCCCCCCCCCCCCACGTTGCGTGTCCGCCACCTCCTTCGGGCCCCCTCATTTTCGCTTCATGGCTGCTATTGCCTGCATCTTTGTTTTGTTTTGTGTTTTCTCCGTCTCGATCCTTTTATTCGCCTTTTTTCCGCGTATGCCGCGCTTCTTCCTGTGTTTTCCGGTGTTTTGCCTTGCTCGCACACTCGGCTGCATTTGCTGTTCCACACTCGCCATGTGCGTCTTTTCCGCCCCCTGACGCCGTCCACGG
>NW_889324.1:0-397 GCF_000209065.1 Trypanosoma cruzi | reverse complement strand
GCGCGGGGCCGTGCCGGGATCCCTCGTAGCCAGGTGTCGTCGGCACGTACTGCGACCCGCCAACCGTCGCACGCAGCGTTGAGTTCGAAACGTCACATTTTGTGCGAGGGTACCGGGCTGCAAACTTGTGGAGATATGAATGTGCTCGCCATTTTCAAGAACAGCCACCTTCTCAGCATGAAGAAGAGCGGCATGTTTATTGTCGGAAAATGATATCTCGCCCTTTTCGAAATGATCCACGCGTTTTCCATCAATCAGCTGAAGACAATCCGGGAAAGACAACGTTCTCTTTTCAAGGGTGAGACCCTCGCCAAAAACAAATTGTTCCGTCGCATCCCGCAACGTCACTTCTACGCCCAGGTAGTTCTCCAGCCTCACTGCACACGGCACCGTCTCA
>NW_889323.1:0-396 GCF_000209065.1 Trypanosoma cruzi | reverse complement strand
TCAAAATCGGTTTGCGTGTTCACCACACTGGACACCAAACAACCCTGAATTATCCGCTGCTTGGAGGAATTTCGCGAGCTCTTGCCCACACGGGTGCTGCACTCGGCTGATCGTTTTCGAGCGGCTGCTGCATCACATGTTGTGGTCTAAATTTTTGTTTCCAATTATGAATGATGGGGGTCAGAGGTACTCTCTGTCAATATCTGTTTGCGTGTTCACACACTGGACACCAAACAACCCTGAATTATCCGCTGCTTGGAGGAATTTCGCGAGCTCTTGCCCACACGGGTGCTGCACTCGGCTGATCGTTTTCGAGCGGCTGCTGCATCACATGTTGTGGTCTAAATTTTTGTTTCCAATTATGAATGGTGGGGGTCAGAGTACTCTCTGTCACTA
>NW_889322.1:0-395 GCF_000209065.1 Trypanosoma cruzi | reverse complement strand
GAGGGGGGAAAAAGCCTGCATTTTGTTTTTTTTTGACATGTTGCTCGGTGTGTGCTGACGCGTGACGAATAACAACACGCCCCAATAAGCAGAAAAGAAGTAAAACAAAATGGCGCTGAGCGGCACACCGGTAAGCCAAAAATACGCAATCACCAATAAAAAAGCCGGCGATCACCCAGCAGGCACATCAAGCCTCCTAAAAACCAACCTGGAACAGACAAAAAAAAAGAGACAATCATAGAAAACAAAGATCCCCGCCCCCAAACAGGAAAAACATTAAAGAAAACGCGATTCTTTTTTTTGTCCTTACTGCCGGGGTTGGCCGCTGCAAGAAATAAAAAATGGTATGGCGGTGGCCCCGGACGTTGGATACAACACGACGTGTCGAATTATCC
>NW_889321.1:0-395 GCF_000209065.1 Trypanosoma cruzi | reverse complement strand
AGGGGAGAATATTTGTCTGCGATGCCTGGGGATGAGCCCTCTTCGTGGTTTCTGGAAACGCTTTTTTCCTTCACGTGACTGAGGATGACGCATCTCTCTGGTTGGAGATACCTCTCTAATTTTCCAGTGATCATAGTGGTGGGGAAAAAGGGGAATTTCTCGATCCTTCAAAGGTTGTGTCAGAGACTCGCGTGGACTCACAGCAGGAGGTTGAAGTGGCTCCACTCTCTTCATCGGTACGCCTTCCCGACGATGCCGTTCAGTCTGGTACTTGTCATCGCGAGTAACGACAGACTCTCCTTCAGTGAATGATGGGCGTGGCGGCGAAAGACCCCGTGGCTTCACCTCAGGGGCATGCAATGGCCAGCTAACACCCTCCAATTTTTCCTTCCACT
>NW_889320.1:0-394 GCF_000209065.1 Trypanosoma cruzi | reverse complement strand
GCCACAATCCTGTGCGTGCGTGCATTCTCAGCGTCTTAAGCACGGCATGTGTGTGCATGTGTGTGTGTGTTTGTCAGCGCCTATACTAGCAGAGCAGCTGTGCGCCACAAGAGAGTCTGAAGAAAGCAACGGCAGAGAGAGGCAGATAAGCACACACGCAAATTACTCATATCATCACACACACACACACGCAGCCGCGGAATGGGTGCACTCAACCACAAAATCAAAAAGAAAAACAAAACAAAAAGCCGAAGCGTGGGACTACCAGCGCACACACACTCTCATTGCTCCCGTAAAGCAAAACACACACACAGGGAGAGAGAGAGAAGGGTCGCCCACTCAATGCAATGAAAACAAAACAGAAACAGTTACGGTGCTCCGCCCATGCAGCCAG
>NW_889319.1:0-394 GCF_000209065.1 Trypanosoma cruzi | reverse complement strand
TGTATATATATATATATATATGTTTGTGCTTCTGCTTTGCATCTGTATTGTATGGATTCGCATTGGCGTTTTTTTGTCTACCACCTTTTTTCTTGGTTCATTTTTGGCTAACCGCCTTTGATGTACGCATGTGTTATGCACTCACGAACCTATTATATATATATATGTATATATATGCATGTGTGCCTGGATGGTTCTCCTCCCTACTGAAAATTATTGGATGTAATTAGGAGGACCACCGCACGCGCTTATTCTGGCCTTCATATATCCGCCACCTTTTTTTTTTTAGTCTTTTTTTTTTTTTTTCTCATATCCTTAAATGAAATTCGTGTTTATGGGATTTTGTGCTTATTGGTTGGCCTTTTTTTTTTTTTTTTTTGGTTTAAGTGTGTTG
>NW_889318.1:0-394 GCF_000209065.1 Trypanosoma cruzi | reverse complement strand
GGAACCGCGCTCTGGTCACACCGTAACGGTAGTGGGTAATCGATTTTACCTTATTGGCGGCAAGAAACTGTTTGGAGTGAGTCGACGGATTTTTTCCGAGGTTTTTGAGGGAGTTTTTGACGTTAATCGAGTGGAGTTAACTTGGTCATCTGCGGCATGGCCACAGCAGTCTGAATCGCTAAGGCGTCAACAGGAGGAAGAAATGCCATCGCTTCCGCATGAAGGGGCAGCGGTATCTGCAGCGGCAACGGCGGTGAGTAGAGAAGAAGAAGAAGATCCAAACGCCGTACGACGCAGATGTCAGAAATGAGCGCCACCACCAATGATAATTCTGTCGGTTCAGTTGAATGTACGTTGAAAAAACGGCTGTCTGCGCGGCAACGACCATCACCAG
>NW_889317.1:0-394 GCF_000209065.1 Trypanosoma cruzi | reverse complement strand
GGGACGGTCGTGTGTCGCCCGAAAAGAGAAAGACACGAGACGCGGTCGTAGCCCCCATTGGGGCGGGAAAGCGCAAGAGCAGTGCGTGTGCATTGGCAGGGTGATCCACCGGAAAAACTTCAGCACCCCACACTGGCGGTGACGCTCCATGACTTTCTGAATGGTTTGTTGCTGCCGTCTTTTCGTCAAGACGTGCACACACCGCGTTGAGACGCGGCAGAAGCACCGATGTGGCGGGAGCCTCACCGACCCGATGTCGTTCGGCCGAGGCCCATTATGTCACATCTATCTTTACACGTGTGCAGCGTGAGGTTCGGGAGCAGGCAGTTGAGTCTTTCCGCCATGACAGATATGGCGGTGACTCCGTTCTCGCTGCGGGAGCCAAAACTGGAAC
>NW_889316.1:0-394 GCF_000209065.1 Trypanosoma cruzi | reverse complement strand
TCACAAGAAAAGTTGCGGGCCAATAAAAAATATTCAGTGGCTTATTTTGCCGCGTAATCCAAAAAAACAGAGAAAAAAGAAAAAGAACCAAAAAACGCGCATCTTTTAATTGTTTCTTGCTGCACTCTTCCTGTGAGGGGTGCCGTGTGTTTCCGCCCAACTGCTCCACTCGCACACCCACCGACACGCTCATGACGACGGCCCTGTGCGCCTCGCCTGCTGCACGCATGAGGAGGGGCCGCGACGAACGGTGCACTGAGGAAGCCGTGACGTGTGGGCGTGCGACGAGGGCCTGTGGGGCGGAGCACACATTTCTTTCCCTCTTGTTTTGTTTTCTTTGCGGCCAGGGCGGGCAGACACCCGCAGCGCCACACACACACACACACAGCACACC
>NW_889315.1:0-394 GCF_000209065.1 Trypanosoma cruzi | reverse complement strand
TCGAATTATCCAAGTTTGCAGCGGCTGCCCCGGACGTTAGATACGGGACGACGTGTCGAATTATCCAAGTTGCAGCGGCTGCCCCGGACGTTAGATACAGCACGACGTGTCGAATTATCCAAGCTGCAGCGGTGGCCTCGGGCGTTAGATATATGACGACTTACAGTAGTAACCACGCTGCGGCTGCGCATCCTAAACACGTCTTTTTCGTTTTCCAGGGGACAACGCAAATGTGCTCGATTGTTCGAAGATCGACATTAATACTTTACGTGAAAAGGAGTCGCGCGACCGCATTTTTTTAGCTCAGTGGCAAACACGCTCACAATGTCATCCGGGGACGCGGGTTCGATTCCCGCATAAGCCTAAGTTTTTTCCATTTTTTTTTTTTTTGAAT
>NW_889314.1:0-393 GCF_000209065.1 Trypanosoma cruzi | reverse complement strand
CACAAGCGCGCGGTAGCGCTGCTCGCTCCTGCGCAGCGCCTCCATGTCGCTCGCCATCTTCCGGCACTGCTGCAGCAGAGGCTCGGCCTCGGCGTCTTCCAGTTTCCGCTGCATCGCGCCGCCCATTACCGCCGAGACGGTGACCGAGTCCTCGCACAGGCGTTTCAGCGCCTCCACCGCGCGGTCCCCAGCGGCGCTCGCGTCCTCCTCGTCCTCAACGGCAAGCACGCTGCCGTCCAGCGCACGCTGCAGGCTGTCCGCGACCCGCGTCAGCTCGCTCAGCTTCGACTCCAGCGCCCGTCCGCGCGCTGCGCTCTCGTCCAGTCTGTCGTGCAGTTCCTCTTCACGTGCTCTCGCCTCCTCGCCCGCTCTCATGATGCCCGCTGCCGCTGG
>NW_889313.1:0-393 GCF_000209065.1 Trypanosoma cruzi | reverse complement strand
ACGCGCGCGAGGAGACATAGCAATTAAGTTTGCATCTGCTAACGGACACGCCTCCGTGGATCAGGACGCCGGCGTCCAGCCATGATCTTTTGGATTTCTATAGGGCAGTTGCCATTTGGCCCGCACTGGATGTGAGGGATATTGAGGGTGTTATTTGGAGGGGAGAATATTCGTCTGCGGTGCCTGGGGACAAGCCCTCTTCGTGGCCTCTGAAAACGCTTCCCACCAACACGAAGAATGCGAGGGAGCCGGAGGAGACACGTCTGAGTGCTGCTGCCATGCATGCGGCATTGAAGTGTCTCTGCATACAGGTGCATCTGAGAGTGACTGAAAAGGGTAACGTTCGTTGTGTCCCATGCACGGACGGAGCGACGATTAAGTGGGCCACTCGGC
>NW_889312.1:0-393 GCF_000209065.1 Trypanosoma cruzi | reverse complement strand
TTGGAGTCCTGTGCGTGCGTGCTTTCTCAGCGTTTTAAGCACGGCATGTGTGTGCATGTGTGTGTGTGTTTGTCAGCGCCTATACTTGCAGAGCAGCTGTGCGCCACAAGAGAGTCTGAAGAAAGCAACGGCAGAGAGAGGCAGATAAGCACACACGCAAATTACTCATATCATCACACACACACACACACGCAGCCGCGGAATGGGTGCACTCAACCACAAAATCAAAAAGAAAAACAAAACAAAAAGCCGAAGCGTGGGACTACCAGCGCACACACACTCTCATTGCTCCCGTAAAGCAAAACAAACACACAGGGAGAGAGAGAGAGGTCGCCCACTCAATGCAATGAAAACAAAACAGAAACAGTTACGGTGCTCCGCCCATGCAGCCAG
>NW_889311.1:0-392 GCF_000209065.1 Trypanosoma cruzi | reverse complement strand
GATAATCATCTTATGGGGGACGATAACCTTATGGGGGATGATAACCTTATGGGGGACGATAACCTTATGGGGGACGATAACCTTATGGGGGACGATAACCTTATGGGGGATGATAACCTTATGGGGGATGATAACCTTATGGGGGACGATAACCTTATGGGGGACGATAACCTTATGGGGGATGATAACCTTATGGGGGATGATAACCTTATGGGGGATGATAACCTTATGGGGGACGATAACCTTATGGGGGACGATAACCTTATGGGGGACGATAACCTTATGGGGGACGATAACCTTATGGGGGATGATAACCTTATGGGGGATGATAACCTTATGGGGGACGATAACCTTATGGGGGACGATAACCTTATGGGGGACGATAACCTTAT
>NW_889310.1:0-392 GCF_000209065.1 Trypanosoma cruzi | reverse complement strand
AAAAATTATTGATACAGTTTCTGTACTATATTGGTACGCGAAGCTTCCAACCCGCCTCTGGCGGTTATGTTTGGTCAATTTCTTTTGACCGGGGTCTACGGACCCCTTTTTTTTTTTTTTTTTTTTTGGGGGTCTGTCCCCCATATCCATATACCCCTATATATATATACCCATATATATATAGCCCCGTACCCCCTTGGGGGGCTGCCCCCCCCCCCCCCACGTTGCGGGTCCCCCCCCCCCTTCGGGCCCCCCCATTTTCCCTTCATGGCTGCTATTGCCTGCATCTTTGTTTTGTTTTGGGTTTTCCCCCCCCCGTTCCTTTTATTCCCCTTTTTTCCCCGTATGCCCCCCTTCTTCCTGGGTTTTCCGGGGTTTTTGCTTTGCCCCCA
>NW_889309.1:0-392 GCF_000209065.1 Trypanosoma cruzi | reverse complement strand
CAGACGGGGGTCTCCGCATCCAGTCCATCTGACATGCGCGTGTGTTCTCAAATATGGAGAGTCGCGCGCGCAGGCAGAGGACATGAAGCGGCGGCATATTAGCCTCTAGAAGTGCGGATTCCGGGTCAACAGTGCTCGGAACTCCACTGACAATGCGTGTCAGGGTTGCATACGTCTTCTGCATCTCATTCTTCGCTGAATCCGTCGCTACTGCCCATATGAGCTCGCTGCCATAGCGTAATTTGGGAGCACCGTATCCGATGACGAACGTGCGTAGGTCATGTGGAGATGGTCCCGCCTCTTTATGCGCTATGCAGCGTAGCTGCGATATCCGTTGCGAAGTGGCAGCGCATTGCTTGGTAGCCGCCACATTTAGCGTCAGTCGTGGATCG
>NW_889308.1:0-392 GCF_000209065.1 Trypanosoma cruzi | reverse complement strand
ACGGTTTTCATCTTTTTTTTTTTTTTGACTGAGTGGGTGAGAGCGTGTTTGAACGCGCGGTGTTTATTGTTGTGAATTCCTGTTTTTCGCAGCCCGACCTGCCGCACCCCCCCCCCCCCCCCCCAAATGCGCCATCGTGTGTGTGTCTTGTTTTCTTTTTCTTTCTTCTTTTTTTTTCTTTTTGTTGTTGTTGTTGTCGTTGTTCCTTTCCCCGATGCCCACATGCGTACATATTGACACTAATGATGATCTTACGGAGTACGTGGGTGCACGCGAATACACGTGCCCACACGAGGAGCACACCACCGAATTGTTTTTTGTTAATTTTTTTTATTTTTGTTTGAGATTTCTGCTTCTTTGACACCCTCCCCGCCGCCTATTGGCTCTTCCTC
>NW_889307.1:0-392 GCF_000209065.1 Trypanosoma cruzi | reverse complement strand
AATTATGAATGGCGGGAGTCAGAGGCACTCTCTTTCAATGTATGTTTGCGTGTGCACACACTGGACACCAAACAACCCTGAATTATCCGCTGCTTGGAGGAATTTCGCGAGCTCCTGCCCACAAGGGTGCTGCACTCGGCTGATCGTTTTCGAGCGGCTGCTGCACCGCACGTTGTGGTCTAAATTTTTGTTTCGAATTATGAATGGTGGTGGTCAGAGGAACTCTCTTTCAATGTCTGTTTGCGTGTTCACACACTGAACGCCAAACAACCCTGAACTATCCGCTGCTTGGAGGAGTTTCGCGAGATCTTGCCCACATGGGTGCTGCAGTCGGCGGATCGTTTTCGAGTGGCTGCTGCACCACACGTTGTGGTCTAAATTTTTGTTTCGAA
>NW_889306.1:0-392 GCF_000209065.1 Trypanosoma cruzi | reverse complement strand
AAATTTTGTGTGAATTGCCACTGCCTGGGCTGCAGTGCAGTCATGAGTTTGAGCGGTCTTCTTGTTGTTTCCGCCATGCGTCTCTGCTGCACATTTTTGTTGTGCGTCTCTCCACATACTCTGCTCCCTCTTTTTTACTTCTTTATTGCTTTGTGTTTCTGCAGGCACACACAACCACACACACAAGATGCACATTGCAGTGGATTTGAATGCTCCTTTTGCAGTGCATGCTGGCAGTTGCGTGTGGCGTCTGTTGTATTCTTCCGTGGCCATGAGGAGAAGGAAGGAGGGAAGGGGAGTGCGCAGCCCGCGTCTCCTTTCCTGCGGGTGTGGAGCACCGCGTGTGACTGCGTTGAGTTGGGCTGCGTGTCCCATTGAGGGCGGGATGGCTG
>NW_889305.1:0-391 GCF_000209065.1 Trypanosoma cruzi | reverse complement strand
TTCTCTGAATGACTTTTTTTTTTTTTTCTTCCTTTTGTGTGTGTGTTTTGATTTGTATTCGCACGACGATGAAATGGGGGTGATATTTTTTGGGGGTGTGTGGGTCGGGCGGTTATTTATATTTACTTTTTTTATGTGCGCATGTGTGCTGCCAGTCAGCCCGTGCCCGGTGGTGTGTGATGATGGACGCAGCGGGCCTTTTGGGTTTTTGCCAACGACGTGGCCACGCACCTGCGGCCGTCAATTGACTCGCACTTCACCGCCCGGCTGACTGGCGGACACGAAGGCGGGGAGGGGTGTGTGGGGGTGAGGGTGTTGGCGGCAACGGCGGCGGATATGCGCCTCAAATTGAAAAGAAGGGCTCCGCTGTTATGCGTGTTCCGTTAATGGA
>NW_889304.1:0-391 GCF_000209065.1 Trypanosoma cruzi | reverse complement strand
TCATCCCGCATAAGGTGTGTTTTCATCCCGCATAAGATGGGTTATCATCCCCCATAAGGTGTGTTATCCTCCCGCATAAGGTGTTTTCCTCCCACATAAGGTGTTATCATCCCGCATAAGGTGTGTTATCATCCCGCATAAGATGTTTTATCGTCCCGCATAAGGTGTTATCATCCCGCAAAAGGTGTTATCATCCCGCATAAGGTGTGTTATCATCCCGCATAAGGTGTGTTATCATCCCGCATAAGGTGTTATCGTCCCGCATAAGGTGTTATCGTCCCGCATAAGGTGTGTTATCATCCCGCATAAGGTGTGTTATCATCCCGCATAAGATGTTATCATCCCGCATAAGGTGAGTTATCATCCCCCATAAGGTTATCGATCCCGCATA
>NW_889303.1:0-390 GCF_000209065.1 Trypanosoma cruzi | reverse complement strand
GGCCACCGCCCTACCATTTTTTAATTTCTTGCAGCGGCCAACCCCGGCAGTAAGGACAAAAAAAAGAATCGCGTTTTCTTTAATGTTTTTCCTGTTTGGGGGCGGGGATCTTTGTTTTCTATGATTGTCTCTTTTTTTTTGTCTGTTCCAGGTTGGTTTTTAGGAGGCTTGATGTGCCTGCTGGGTGATCGCCGGCTTTTTTATTGGTGATTGCGTATTTTTGGCTTACCGGTGTGCCGCTCAGCGCCATTTTGTTTTACTTCTTTTCCGCTTATTGGGGCGTGTTGTTATTCGTCACGCGTCAGCACACACCGAGCAACATGTCAAAAAAAACAAAATGCAGGCTTTTTCCCCCCTCGCGAGGCCTCCGCAGCCACAATCCTGTGCGTG
>NW_889302.1:0-390 GCF_000209065.1 Trypanosoma cruzi | reverse complement strand
AAAAAAGAGGCATCATAGAAAACAAAGATCCCCGCCCCCAAACAGGAAAAACATTAAAGAAAACGCGATTCTTTTTTTTGTCCTTACTGCCGGGGTTGGCCGCCGCAAGAAATAAAAAATGGTAGGGCGGTGGCCCCGGACGCTAGATACAGCACGACGTGTCGAATTATCCAAGTTGCAGCGGCTGCCCCGGACGTTAGATACAGCATGACGTGTCGAATTATCCAAGTTGCAGCGGTGGCCTCGGGTGTTAGATATATGACGACTTACAGTAGTAACCACGCTGCGGCTTGCGCATCCTAAACACGTCTTTTTCGTTTTCCAGGGGACAACGCAAAATGTGCTCGATTGTTCGAAGATCGACATTAATACTTTACGTGAAAAGGAGTC
>NW_889301.1:0-390 GCF_000209065.1 Trypanosoma cruzi | reverse complement strand
TATATATATCGCCTCTATATATATATGGGTATATATATATAGGGGTATATGGATATGGCGGACAGACCCACAAAAAAAAAAAAAAAAAAAAAAGGGGTCCGTAGACCCCGGTCAAAAGAAATTGACCAAACATAACCGCCAGAGGCGGGTTGGAAGCTTCGCGTACCAATATAGTACAGAAACTGTATCAATAATAGCGTTAGTTGAAAGGAGTTGTGTTCCACAACGGTTTTCAATTTTGATGAGGGGTCCTTCGCGGCACTTGGGACCGTGTACAAAAACCCCCCCCCCCCCTCACAGGCCACACTGGGGAGGGGTCAGGGTCCGGGATGTCGGCCCCGGGATAGCGCCGTGGACGGCGTCAGGGGGCGGAAAAGACGCACATGGCGA
>NW_889300.1:0-390 GCF_000209065.1 Trypanosoma cruzi | reverse complement strand
CATGGGCGGAGCACCGTAACTGTTTCTGTTTTGTTTTCATTGCATTGAGTGGGCGACCCTTCTCTCTCTCTCCCTGTGTGTGTGTTTTGCTTTACGGGAGCAATGAGAGTGTGTGTGCGCTGGTAGTCCCACGCTTCGGCTTTTTGTTTTGTTTTTCTTTTTGATTTTGTGGTTGAGTGCACCCATTCCGCGGCTGCGTGTGTGTGTGTGTGATGATATGAGTAATTTGCGTGTGTGCTTATCTGCCTCTCTCTGCCGTTGCTTTCTTCAGACTCTCTTGTGGCGCACAGCTGCTCTGCAAGTATAGGCGCTGACAAACACACACACACATGCACACACATGCCGTGCTTAAAACGCTGAGAATGCACGCACGCACAGCGTTTTAAGCAC
>NW_889299.1:0-390 GCF_000209065.1 Trypanosoma cruzi | reverse complement strand
AAGCGACATGTTTAGGGTGCGCCGCCGCAGCGTGGATACCTCGATTCGTCGTCATATATCTCTCGTACGGGGCCGCAGCCGCAGCGTGAATACTTCGATTCGTCGTCATATATCTCTCGTACGGGGCCGTCGCCGCAGCGTGGATACATCGATTCGTTGTCATGTATCTCTCGTTCGGGGCGGACCGCCGCAACTTGAATAATTCGACACGTCGTCATGTATCTCTCGTCCGGGGCAGCCGCTGCAACTTGGATAATTCGACACGTCGTCATGTATCTCTCGTCCGGGGCCACCGCCCTACTCTTTTTTATTCCTTGCGGCGGCCAACCCCGGCAGTAAGGACAAAAAACAGGATCGCGTTTTTTTTTAATGCTTTTCCTGTTTGGGGGG
>NW_889298.1:0-389 GCF_000209065.1 Trypanosoma cruzi | reverse complement strand
GCCTAAGTTTTTTTCCTTTTTTTTTCTGGAATTCTTGTTTCTTATTGCTTTTTAAACTTCTGGTTTGCAGGACGGTGTGCGAGTTCTGCAATCGCACTGATTCCATCAGTTTCGTGGTGTGTGCGGCTGCGGCTGCGGTGGTGGCCGCGTGAGAGTGAGTGAGAGAGCGCCATGCACCGCCCGCACACACACTCGTCTTTCACCCACTCTCTGTGTGTGTCCCCTTGCATGGACTCTCGCCCTCACCTCATCCCACGAAGCACACACATAATGTGCCCATTGTATATATTGCATGCACACCCATGCAGGCCCGTTGGTGCTCTCTTTTGCACGACACGCACCGCTGCCGTCCTGCCTGACTGCATGGGCGGGCACCGTAACTGTTTCTG
>NW_889297.1:0-389 GCF_000209065.1 Trypanosoma cruzi | reverse complement strand
AAAAGGGGTCCGTAGACCCCGGTCAAAAGAAAGTGACCAAACATAACCGCCAGAGGCGGGTTGGAAGCTTCGCGTACCAATATAGTACAGAAACTGTATCAATAATAGCGTTAGTTGAAAGGAGTTGTGTTCCACAACGGTTTTCAATTTTGATGAGGGGTCCTTCGCGGCACTTGGGACCGGGTACAAAAACCCCCCCCCCCCCTCCCAGGCCACACTGGGGAGGGGTCAGGGTCCGGGACGTCGGCCCCGGGATAGCGCCGTGGACGGCGTCAGGGGGCGGAAAAGACGCACATGGCGAGTGTGGAACAGCAAATGCAGCCGAGTGTGCGAGCAAGCAAAAACACCGGAATACACAGGAAGAAGCGCGGCATACGCGGAAAAAAGGC
>NW_889296.1:0-389 GCF_000209065.1 Trypanosoma cruzi | reverse complement strand
ACACACACGCAGCCGCGGAATGGGTGCACTCAACCACAAAATCAAAAAGGAAAACAAAACAAAAAGCCGAAGCGTGGGACGACCAGCGCACACACACTCTCATTACTCCCGTAAAGCAAAACGCACACACAGAGGGAGAGAGAGAGAGGTCGCCCACTCAATGCAATAAAAACAAAACAGAAACAGTTACGGTGCTCCGTGCATGCAGCCAGGCAGGACGGCAGCGGTGCGTGTCGTGCAAAAGAGAGCACCAACGGGCCTGCATGGGTGTGCATGCATATATACAATGGGCACATTATTGTGTGTGCTTCGTGGGGTGAGGTGAGGGCGAGAGTCCATGCAAGGGGACACACACACACACAGAGAGAAGGAAGAGTGTGTGTGCGGGC
>NW_889295.1:0-389 GCF_000209065.1 Trypanosoma cruzi | reverse complement strand
TGTCCGTTGCATTTCTGCCTCACGGTCGGGCGTCGGTACCTGTAGATAGCGGGCCTTGCTGTCGGTAGCCATCCGCTCTGCTTCCATGAGAGTGTCGTCCCAAAGCCTGGGACCGTCCTTGTGACACGCCACGGTGGGCTTCATGTGGGGTTACCATAGACGGCGGACAGGATGGCCGTGCGGCTGATGGCGTTGTACGCATTCCGGCCGTCCAACATGCCCACACTGCCCTTGATGTGGAAGTCCTGCCAAACCTTCTCAATCGCCAATTCTATGTTGTTGCCGACACCATACTGCAGGTTCTTAAGGCAGGTTGTGAGGGCTGGCATGACAGCGTCCACCGCCATGAGTGATATAGCCTTTGCCACACGCATTCGGCGCCGGTCGGG
>NW_889294.1:0-389 GCF_000209065.1 Trypanosoma cruzi | reverse complement strand
GCTCTTAAAAAGGGCGCTAGTGAATACGATCGGCAGGTGCGGAATATCATAAATACCCGTGGAAATTAGACTTCTGAGCTGCGGCTGCGATGTCGTCTTGCTCTTGTGCGTCTTCGCTATTCCGAGAAACTGCGGAACCGGAAGCAGAGTATTGAGCAAGAACTGTTTACTGAACAGCAACGGTGCCGAGCGCTTGTAGACGAGCTCCAACGTCCAGTTCATGTCCATCGTTGGCGGCGACTGGAAGGTGATGCCCCGGAGGTGCTTGATGGCATCTACAAGGCACAGGATCTTGAGCGACAGATTTTAAAGAAGCACGACATGCTTGCTGATAAAACACAGCTAAAGGCGGAGCGCACGGCGGAGTATGATGCTATTCGACGGAAGCT
>NW_889293.1:0-389 GCF_000209065.1 Trypanosoma cruzi | reverse complement strand
ATTCCGGGGCCGACGTCCCGGACCCTGACCCCTTCCCAGTGTGGCCTGGGAGGGGGGGGGGGGTTTTTTGTACACGGTCCCAAGTGCCGGGAAGGACCCCTCATCAAAATTGAAAACCGTTGTGGAACACAACTCCTTTTAACTAACGCTATTATTGATACAGTTTTTGTACTATATTGGTACGGGAAGCTTCCAACCCGCCTTTGGGGGTTATGTTTGGTCAATTTTTTTTGACCGGGGTTTACGGACCCCTTTTTTTTTTTTTTTTTTTTTTTTGGGGGTCTGTCCGCCATATCCATATACCCCTATATATATATACCCATATATATATAGCCCCGTACCCCCTTGTGCGGCTGCCCCCCCCCCCCCACGTTGCGTGTCCGCCACCT
>NW_889292.1:0-388 GCF_000209065.1 Trypanosoma cruzi | reverse complement strand
TAATTCGACACGTCGTCCCGTATCTAAAAGTCCGAGGCCACCGCTGCAACTGGGATAATTGGACACGTCGTGCTGTATCTAACGTCCGGGGCAGCCGCTGCAACTTGGATAATTCGCACGTCGTCCTGTATATAGCGTCCGGGGCCACCGCCCTACCATTTTTTATTTCTTGCGGCGGCCAACCCCGGCAGTAAGGACAAAAAAAAGAATCGCGTTTTCTTTAATGTTTTTCCTGTTTGGGGGCGGGGATCTTGTTTTCTATGATTGTCTCTTTTTTTTTGTCTGTTCCAGGTTGGTTTTGAGGACGCTTGATGTGCCTGCTGGGTGATCGCCGGCTTTTTTATTGGTGATTGCGTATTTTTGGCTTACCGGTGTGCCGCTCAGCGCC
>NW_889291.1:0-388 GCF_000209065.1 Trypanosoma cruzi | reverse complement strand
TCGGCGAGGCCTTCATGGGCGGAACGGCAGCGTCAGACATGTTTTGCGTTCTTAAATTCCTTTCGTGCACTCTCAGCAGGATCTTCACCAAACACAAAGACAACACACAGGGAAGGGGCAGGAGGAGCAGTGAGCGGACAGCACGCGGCACGAGAAATCGCACCAAAACAACACGGTGAGAAGAATGGGCACAAAGGACAGACCACCACAAACACGCCCTTCAGGTTCTCTATAGTGCTTTTCCACAGCACCGTCGCGAATGCACACACGGAAGAAGGGCTGCTGCAGCCCCCAGCACTGGGGATGAGAAACAAAAACAAACAAAAATAAAAACGAAACAAGAGTTCTAGTAATGGAAAAACGGGCATGACGTCGTCTCCACCGGTGA
>NW_889290.1:0-388 GCF_000209065.1 Trypanosoma cruzi | reverse complement strand
TCTCCCCTTCTCGCTCTCTTTCTCTCTCCCTTTTTTTTGTTGGCATTGGCGTTTTTTTTTTTTTTTTTCTTGTGTGCGGTTCGTACGACACACGTGGCCTCTCGGACTTTCTCCGGTCCGCACCGCCCCTCTTTTGTTGCGAGGGATCAACTGGTGGTGGTGGTGGTGGTGGCGGTAGAGCGAGGGCAGTAGGTTTTTTTTTCTTTTTATTTTGTTTTAAAAGTTTCTTGTCTTTAAATTTTTTGAATTTGTTGATTTTTTTTTTTTTTTTTGTTCCGCCGTCGGTAGTTTCCGTTTCTGCTTGCAACGTGAATGCCTCTTTACGTCAGTAAAGGGGAGTCGACAAAAACGACAACGTATTTATGGAGTAGCGTAATTCCCCGTGGGG
>NW_889289.1:0-388 GCF_000209065.1 Trypanosoma cruzi | reverse complement strand
AGAGCTCGCGACATTCCTCCAAGCAGCGGATAGTTCAGGGTTGTTTGGCGTCCAGTGTGTGAACACGCAAACAGACATTGAAAGAGAGTGCCTCTGACCACCACCATTCATAATTCGAAACAAAAATTTAGACCACAGCGTGTGGTGCAGCAGCCGCTCGAAAACGATTATCCGACTGCAGCACCCTTGTGGGCAAGATCTCGCGACATTCCTCCAAGCAGCGGATAGTTCAGGGTTGTTTGGCGTCCAGTGTGTGAACACGCAAACAGACATTGAAAGAGAGTGCCTCTGACCACCACCATTCATAATTCGAAACAAAAATTTAGACCACAGCGTGTGGTGCAGCAGCCGCTCGAAAACGATCCGCCGAGTGCAGCACCCTGTGGGC
>NW_889288.1:0-387 GCF_000209065.1 Trypanosoma cruzi | reverse complement strand
ACGCACGCACAGGATTGTGGCTGCCGAGGCCCTCGCGAGGGGGAAAAAACCTGCATTTGGGTTTTTTTGACATGTTGCTCGGTGTGTGCTGACGCGTGACGAATAACAACACGCCCCAATAAGCAGAAAAGAAGTAAAACAAAATGGCGCTGAGCGGCACACCGGTAAGCCAAAAATACGCAATCACCAATAAAAAAGCCGGCGATCACCCAGCAGGCACATCAAGCGTCCTCAAAACCAACCTGGAACAGACAAAAAAAAAGAGGCAATCATAGAAAACAAAGATCCCCGCCCCCAAACAGGAAAAACATTAAAGAAAACGCGATTCTTTTTTTTGTCCTTACTGCCGGGGTTGGCCGCCGCCAAGAAATAAAAAATGGTAGGGCG
>NW_889287.1:0-387 GCF_000209065.1 Trypanosoma cruzi | reverse complement strand
AAAGGTACTCGTCGTTCCACGTGCCTTTGTTGGCCGATGCGTTGGACAATACCGCCACCAGACCCGCCGTGGGCATAGACAACTTGGAGAAAAAGGCGTCCTTTCGCGCCCAGGTCTTCAGGACGGAGTTGATCGTACTCACTTCCTCCGTCAGACGGGAAAGCGACATGACACTGTCTTCACCATTGCCCCTCCGTTGTAAAGGATGCAAACTCCCATCCGAGTGCAGCAGGGCGCCGGCAAGCTCCTCCTTCACAGCATTGTCCATGCAAACCGGTCCAACAGAAAATGTGCGGCTGTTGTCCGTGACCCAAAGGTAGAGCGCATTGGCCTCCTCCTCCCTCGAGAAGTTCCCTCTCTGAGTGTACAGCATGACCTTCCTGCCCT
>NW_889286.1:0-387 GCF_000209065.1 Trypanosoma cruzi | reverse complement strand
ATATATATATATATATATATATATATTTGTATAAAGAAGGAAGAAAAGACCCTTTTGAAAAACAAATAAAATACGCCCGAGTTGTCAACGTTGCCCCAACCCAAGAAAATCAACAAATAAATTGTCCGTAAAAATAAATAAATAAATAATCAATTCTAAACCAAAAACCAAAAAAAAAAAAAAAAAAAAAAAAAAGGATCCTCTAAAAAAAAAAAAAAAAAAAAAAGAAAGAAATATGTGTGCCTGACTGATACCCGCTCTTCCATTTCCCACAGGAAGAGATGAAAGAACGAGGGACCAAAGTCTGGTTAAGTTTACCCAGTGCCCCCCCCAATTCAGGGAAGACGCATCCAACACCCATTGCCCCCGTGAACCAATTTATAAAAC
>NW_889285.1:0-387 GCF_000209065.1 Trypanosoma cruzi | reverse complement strand
AAGGGTGCTGCAGTCGGCGGATCGTTTTCGAGCGGCTGCTGCACCACACGCTGTGGTCTAAGTTTTTGTTTTGAATTATGAATGGCGGGAGTCAGAGACACTCTCTTTCAATGTATGTTTGCGTGTGCACACACTGGACACCAAACAACCCTGAATTATCCGCTTCTTGGAGGAATTTCGCGAGCTCTTGCCCACAAGGGTGCTGCAGTCGGCGGATCGTTTTCGAGCGGCTGCTGCACCACACGTTGTGGTCTAAATTTTTGTTTCGAATTATGAATGGCGGGAGTCAGAGGCACTCTCTTTCAATGTATGTTTGCGTGTGCACACACTGGACACCAAACAACCAAGAATTATCCGCTTCTTGGAGGAGTTTCGCGAGCTCTTGCC
>NW_889284.1:0-387 GCF_000209065.1 Trypanosoma cruzi | reverse complement strand
TGCAGCGTTCTCAGCGCAAAGTTTTTGAACTGACATGCCACCGAAATAATCTTCTGGTCCCCGTCCGTAGTTAGGGAACATTGCAGCTGAATTCGGTGCTGCATTGGCACGCCACACCCTGCCGCCGTGTTTTTTTTTTGCTGCGCTCACTCTCCCGATGGAGAGACGCGACTCCCGTCATGTCTGCGTGCTTCTCTCAGCCCCCACACACGAGTGACTGTGCTCTGCGGGCCGCACTCACGCACCAATAAGAGGGCTGAGGGGAGCAGCAACACGCAGATGACCCCATGAAATATAAACGATGTGCGGACAGACAGAGGGTCAGACGGTTGAAAGACATTTAAATATCTTTTAATTTTCGGACAAAATATATGCAGACAGCTTGGT
>NW_889283.1:0-386 GCF_000209065.1 Trypanosoma cruzi | reverse complement strand
CGCGAGATCTTGCCCCACAAGGGTGCTGCATTCGGCGGATCGTTTTCGAGTGGCTGCTGCACCGCACGTTGTGGTCTAAATTTTTGTTTCGAATTATGAATGGTGGTGGTCAGAGGCACTCTCTTTCAATGTCTGTTTGCGTGTTCACACACTGGACGCCAAACAACCCTGAACTATCCGCTGCTTGGAGGAGTTTCGCGAGATCTTGCCCACAAGGGTGCTGCAGTCGGCGGATCGTTTTCGAGTGGCTGCTGCACCACACGCTGTGGTCTAAATTTTTGTTTCGAATTATGAATGGTGGTGGTCAGAGACACTCTCTTTCAATGTCTGTTTGCGTGTTCACACACTGAACGCCAACAACCCTTATCCGCTCTGAGATCGCGAGA
>NW_889282.1:0-386 GCF_000209065.1 Trypanosoma cruzi | reverse complement strand
AGATATTGACAGAGAGTGTCTCTGACTCCCACCATTCACAATCAGAAACAAAAATTTGGACCACAACGTGTGATGCAGCAGCCGCTCGAAAACGATCAGCCGAGTGCAGCACCCGTGTGGGCAAGAGCTCGCGAAATTCCTCCAAGCAGCGGATAGTTCAGGGTTGTTTGGTGTCCAGTGCATGAACACGCAAACAGATATTGACAGAGAGTGTCTCTGACTCCCACCATTCATAATCGGAAACAAAAATTTGGACCACAACGTGTGATGCAGCAGCCGCTCGAAAACGATCAGCCGAGTGCAGAACCCGTGTGGGCAAGAGCTCGCGAAATTCCTCCAAGCAGCGGATAATTCAGGGTTGTTTGGTGTCCAAGTGTGTGAACACG
>NW_889281.1:0-386 GCF_000209065.1 Trypanosoma cruzi | reverse complement strand
ATGCTCGCAACAGCCTCGTGTGCCATCGCCTTGCTTACAGCCGCTGCGTTCAATGCAGTAGACTGCGGACAGAGTCCCCACCTTTATAGCGACGACCAACAGATGCAGGGCGTGGTTATTTGTTATGTTATTTCATTCACATGAGTTTTATTCTCTTAAGCCATGTCAATTGTAGAGCGTCTTCACCGGCGGTACGGCGCGGACGTCACACTGATGGCAGTGGCAGCGGTGGTAAGGAGCAAAAATCCCTGACCACAGAAGCCCATACACACCAGCGCACGCACACACACATGCCGTGTTTAAAACGCTGAGAATGCACGCACGCACAGGATTGTGGCTGCGGAGGCCCTCGCGAGGGGGGAAAAAGCCTGCATTTTGTTTTTTTT
>NW_889280.1:0-386 GCF_000209065.1 Trypanosoma cruzi | reverse complement strand
CATCCTGCACATGCTCTTGTATTGCCGCGGCAAGTTTCTCTTTGGTACCTTCAGTATTTGTCAAGTTCAACTTCACTATTCGACGCGAGACGGGATATCCAAACAAAGGAGGTGGAACGGCCTTTAACCCCAACTTCAGACGCTCACGACCCTCGATGTTTGGTTCCAAAATACTAAAAACATAGTAGTGCTTGTATTTCGATATCTTCCGGCATTGCTTGATGTGTACCAAATCCCCTTCAACGCACGCCAGGTCCTCATCGTGAGCAAAAAAACGATCGAAGATGTGAAAGAGAGCCCGGCACCCGAAGTGGGAGCCGCAGCGGAGGCCGTGAAGCACACACCACCGCTACGCACCCGCCCCGGGGACAGCGCGGTGCGTAGCG
>NW_889279.1:0-385 GCF_000209065.1 Trypanosoma cruzi | reverse complement strand
ACCCTGAACCATCCGCTGCTTGGAGGAATTTCGCGAGAATCTTGCCCACAGGGGTGCTGCAGTCGGCGGAATCGTTTTCGAGCGGCTGCTGCACCGCACGTTGTGGTCTAAATTTTTGTTTTGAATTATGAATGG
This sequence comes from Trypanosoma cruzi, assembly GCF_000209065.1. Lineage (NCBI taxonomy): Eukaryota > Euglenozoa > Kinetoplastea > Trypanosomatida > Trypanosomatidae > Trypanosoma > Trypanosoma cruzi. The sequence continues at coordinate 250 of NW_889279.1, read as the reverse complement.
TGGTGGTCAGAGACACTCTCTTTCAATGTCTGTTTGCGTGTTCACACACTGGACGCCAAACAACCCTGAACTATCCGCTGCTTGGAGGAATTTCGCGAGATCTTGCCCACAGGGGTGCTGCAGTCGGCGGATCGTTTTCGAGCGGCTGCTGCACCGCACGTTGTGGTCTAAATTTCTGTTTCGAATTATGAATGGTGGTGGTCAGAGACACTCTCTGTCAATGTCTGTTTGCGTGTTCACACACTGGACG
>NW_889278.1:0-385 GCF_000209065.1 Trypanosoma cruzi | reverse complement strand
ACCACCACCATTCATAATTCGAAACACAAATGTAGACCACAACGTGCGGTGCAGCAGCCGCTCGAAAACGATCCGCCGAGTGCAGCACCCATGTGGGCAAGATCTCGCGAAACTCCTCCAAGCAGCGGATGGTTCAGGATTGTTTGGCGTCCAGTGTGTGAACACGCAAACAGACATTGAAAGAGAGTGTCTCTGACCACCACCATTCATAATTCGAAACAAAAATTTAGACCACTACGTGCGGTGCAGCAGCCACTCGAAAACGATCCGCCGAGTGCAGCACACCATGTGGGCAAGATCTCGCGAAATTCCTCCAAGCAGCGGATGGTTCAGGGTTGTTTGGCGTCCAGTGTGTGAACACGCAAACAGACATTGAAAGAGAGTG
>NW_889277.1:0-385 GCF_000209065.1 Trypanosoma cruzi | reverse complement strand
TGCTGCATCACACGTTGTGGTCCAAATTTTTGTTTCCGATTATGAATGGTGGGAGTCAGAGACACTCTCTGTCAATATCTGTTTGCGTGTTCACACACTGGACACCAAACAACCCTGAACTATCCGCTGCTTGGAGGAATTTCGCGAGCTCTGGCCCACACGGGTGCTGCACTCGGCTGATCGTTTTCGAGCGGCTGCTGCATCACACGTTGTGGTCTAAATATTTGTTTCCAATTATGAATGGTGGGAGTCAGAGGCACTCTCTGTCAATATCTGTTTGCGTGTTCACACACTGGACACCAAACAACCCTGAACTATCCGCTGCTTGGAGGAATTTCGCGAGCTCTTGCCCACACGGGTGCTGCACTCGGCTGATCGTTTTCGA
>NW_889276.1:0-385 GCF_000209065.1 Trypanosoma cruzi | reverse complement strand
AGCTGAGGCCACCAAGGCCGTGGAGACGGAGAAGCAGAAGGCAGCTGAGGCCACGAAGGTTGCTGAAGCAGAGAAGCAGAGGGCAGCTGAGGCTACGAAAGTTGCTGAAGCGGAGAAACAGAAGGCAGCTGAGGCCACCAAGGCCGTGGAGACGGAGAAGCGTAAGGCAGCTGAGGCCACCAAGGTTGCTGAAGCGGAGAAGCAGAGAGCAGCTGAGGCTACGAAGGTTGCTGAAGCGGAGAAGCAGAAGGCAGCTGAGGCTACGAAGGTTGCTGAAGCGGAGAAGCAGAAGGCAGCTGAGGCCACGAAGGTTGCTGAAGCGGAGAAGCGTAATGCAGCTGAGGCCACGAAGGTTGCTGAAGCGGAGAAGCAGAGGGCAGCTGAG
>NW_889275.1:0-385 GCF_000209065.1 Trypanosoma cruzi | reverse complement strand
TGGGATGGCAGATGGTGGTCCGAGTCCATGTAAACAGGTGGAAGTACAGTGGGAGACACGCAGAGCGCGTTGCACAGTCACGTCGGGACCGTGCCGCATTTGTCGCTGCCATCCAGCTGTGCCTGTTGCTGTGTTGATGTGCCTCTCTGTGCTCCTCTTCTTTTTCCGTTTCTCCAGCTCACACACATATATACTTTGTCGCACAGTGCTCTGCAGGAATGTCTTGGCGACGGTGGGACGTTGGCCTGCATCCCGTGTTGACATATTATGGTCGCTGCGTGTCTACCGTTGGCGGTGGGAATCACGGTGTCATTGGATGGATGCGTGTGGTAAGTTTGTTGCATGGTGCTGGAGGCCGGCTGACGTGGCTGTGCGATGTCCGCTA
>NW_889274.1:0-384 GCF_000209065.1 Trypanosoma cruzi | reverse complement strand
AGATCTCGCGACATTCCTCCAAGCAGCGAATATTTCAGGTTTGTTTGGCGTCCAGTGTGTGAACACGCAAACAGACATTGAAAGAGAGTGCCTCTGACCACCACCATTCATAATTCGAAACAAAAATTTAGACCACAGCGTGTGGTGCAGCAGCCGCTCGAAAACGATCCGCCGAGTGCAGCACCCTTGTGGGCAAGATCTCGCGACATTCCTCCAAGCAGCGGATAGTTCAGGTTTGTTTGGCGTCCAGTGTGTGAACACGCAAACAGACATTGAAAGAGAGTGCCTCTGACCACCACCATTCATAATTCGAAACAAAAACATAGACCACAGCGTGTGGTGCAGCAGCCGCTCGAAAACGATCCGCCGAGTGCAGCACCCTTG
>NW_889273.1:0-384 GCF_000209065.1 Trypanosoma cruzi | reverse complement strand
TCTTCGGCGAGGCCTTCTTGGGCGGAACGGCAGCGTCAGACATGTTTTGCGTTCTTAAATTCCTTTCGTGCACTCTCAGCAGGATCTTCACCAAACACAAAGACAACACACAGGGAAGGGGCAGGAGGAGCAGTGAGCGGGCAGCACGCGGCACGAGAAATCGCACCAAAACAACACGGTGAGAAGAATGGGCACAAAGGGCAGACCACCACAAACACGCCCTTCAAGTTCTCTATAGTGCTTTTCCACAGCACCGTCGCGAATGCACACACGGAAGAAGGGCTGCTGCAGCCCCCAGCACTGGGGATGAGAAACAAAAACAAACAAAAATAAAAACAAAACAAAAGTTCTAGTAATGGAAAACGGGCATGCGTCGTCTCCACC
>NW_889272.1:0-384 GCF_000209065.1 Trypanosoma cruzi | reverse complement strand
GGGGGCAAGAACTCGCGACATTCCTCCAAGCAGCGGAAAGTTCAGGGTTGTTTGGCGCCCAGTGTGTGAACACGCAAACAGACATTGAAAGAGAGTGCCTCTGACCACCACCATTCATAATTCGAAACAAAAATTTAGACCACAGCGGGTGGTGCAGCAGCCACTCGAAAACGAACCGCCGACTGCAGCACCCTTGTGGGCAAGATCTCGCGAAACTCCTCCAAGCAGCGGATAGTTCAGGGTTGTTTGGCGTCCAGTGTGTGAACACGCAAACAGACATTGAAAGAGAGTGCCTCTGACCACCACCATTCATAATTCGAAACAAAAATTTAGACCACAACGTGCGGTGCAGCAGCCACTCGAAAATGATCCGCCGACTGCAGC
>NW_889271.1:0-384 GCF_000209065.1 Trypanosoma cruzi | reverse complement strand
AACAATCGAGCACATTTGCGTTGTCCCCTGGAAAACGAAAAAGACGTGTTTAGGATGCGCAGCCGCAGCGTGGTTACTACTGTAAGTCGTCATATATCTAACGCCCGAGGCCACCGCTGCAGCTTGGATAATTAGACACGTCGTGCCGTATCTAACGTCCGGGGCAGCCGCTGCAACTTGGATAATTCGACACGTCGTCCCGTATCTAACGTCCGGGGCAGCCGCTGCAACTTGGATAATTCGACACGTCGTGCTGTATCTAGCGTCCGGGGCCACCGCCCTACCATTTTTTATTTCTTGCGGCGGCCAACCCCGGCAGTAAGGACAAAAAAAAGAATCGCGTTTTCTTTAATGTTTTTCCTGTTTGGGGGCGGGGATCTTTGT
>NW_889270.1:0-384 GCF_000209065.1 Trypanosoma cruzi | reverse complement strand
AAGTCGGTCCCACCGTGAGGGCTGAACCATTCGGTTAGATCGCCCTTGACAATCTGCCACACTCGCTCCACCTCACAGTTTACAAAAACGTCCTTGGGAAGATCCTGTATCGTATTCCGCGAGTACGGCCATCCCTTCTCCGAGGTGAGCACCATCAACACGGGAGGTGCCGCACCGAATTGCTGCACAGCGTCATTCTTTTCGATAGCGTCGTCAGCTTTCTTGTACGTCCATGACTGTTCTGGATTCCCCTCATGCACCCCCATTCCCATCCCCGTTTTTCCTTTCGCTCCACGCCGTCCGGAAATTTCACCGCATGGCTCCAGCTCGCATTTTACACAGAGTCGTACAATCCCTCCAGTTTATCCGGTGCGCTCGTCGTCG
>NW_889269.1:0-383 GCF_000209065.1 Trypanosoma cruzi | reverse complement strand
TCCAAGAAGCGGATAATTCAGGCTTGTTTGGTGTCCAGTGTGTGCACACGCAAACATACATTGAAAGAGAGTGCCTCTGACTCCCGCCATTCATAATTCGAAACAAAAATTTAGACCACAGCGTGTGGTGCAGCAGCCGCTCGAAAACGATCCGCCGACTGCAGCACCCTTGTGGGCAAGAGCTCGCGAAACTCCTCCAAGAAGCGGATAATTTAGGGTTGTTTGGTGTCCAGTGTGTGCACACGCAAACATACATTGAAAGAGAGTGTCTCTGACTCCCGCCATTCATAATTCAAAACAAAAACATAGACCACAGCGTGTGGTGCAGCAGCCACTCGAAAACGATCCGCCGACTGCAGCACCCTTGTGGGCAAGAGCTCGCG
>NW_889268.1:0-383 GCF_000209065.1 Trypanosoma cruzi | reverse complement strand
TAGTGCGCCTTCGGATTGCTTGGGTTCCGGTACTGGTCCAGCAACACGTAGCCCTTCTCCTTCTCCAGACGCCGAGCCATGCCAATGAGACTATCCGGGTGATCCCATGGCAATGCGGTCTCCGTTCGAATCACCTCTGCTCCCAGGGCCTGGAGGGTCACCTCCTTCTCATGTGACATCTTTTTGGGCATGGTGATGATCATGGGGTATTTCTTCACCGCAGCCACCAGACTGAGCCCGATGCCCGTGTTCCCACTTGTCGCCTCAATAATTGTTTGATTGGGGCGCAGTCGGCCACTCGCCTCTGCGTCCAGAATCATTTGCCGAGCAATGCGGTCCTTGACGCTGCCACCGGGGTTGAGGAATTCACACATTGCAACCAC
>NW_889267.1:0-383 GCF_000209065.1 Trypanosoma cruzi | reverse complement strand
CGAACAATCGAGCACATTTGCGTTGCTCCCCTGGAAAACGAAAAAGACGTGTTTAGGATGCGCAGCCGCAGCGTGGTTACTACTGTAAGTCGTCATATATCTAACGCCCGAGGCCACCGCTGCAGCTTGGATAATTCGACACGTCGTGCTGTATCTAACGTCCGGGGCAGCCGCTGCAACTTGGATAATTCGACACGTCGTCCCGTATCTAACGTCCGGGGCAGCCGCTGCCACTTGGATAATTCGACACGTCGTGCTGTATCTAGCGTCCGGGGCCACCGCCCTACCATTTTTTATTTCTTGCGGCGGCCAACCCCGGCAGCTAAGGACAAAAAACAGAATCGCGTTTCCTTTAATGTCTCTCCTGTTCGGGGGCGGGGATC
>NW_889266.1:0-383 GCF_000209065.1 Trypanosoma cruzi | reverse complement strand
CGCTGCTTGGAGGAGTTTCGCGAGATCTTGCCCACATGGGTGCTGCACTCGGCGGATCGTTTTCGAGTGGCTGCTGCACCACACGCTGTGGTCTAAATTTTTGTTTCGAATTATGAATGGTGGTGGTCAGAGACACTCTCTTTCAATGTCTGTTTGCGTGTTCACACACTGGACGCCAAACAACCCTGAACTATCCGCTGCTTGGAGGAGTTTCGCGAGATCTTGCCCACATGGGTGCTGCAGTCGGCGGATCGTTTTCGAGTGGCTGCTGCACCACAGGTTGTGGTCTAAATTTTTGTTTCGAATTATGAATGGTGGTGGTCAGAGGCACTCTCTTTCAATGTCTGTTTGCGTGTTCACACACTGGACGCCAAACAACCCTG
>NW_889265.1:0-383 GCF_000209065.1 Trypanosoma cruzi | reverse complement strand
CGAGATGCGGAAACCTGCGCGAGGCGGTGGCTCAGGCGGGGGTCTCCGCATCCAGTCCATCTGACATGCGCGTGTGTTCTCAAATATGGAGAGTCGCGCGCGCAGGCAGAGGACATGAAGCGGCGGCATATTAGCCTCTAGAAGTGCGGATTCCGGGTCAACAGTGCTCGGAACTCCACTGACAATGCGTGTCAGGGTTGCATACGTCTTCTGCATCTCATTCTTCGCTGAATCCGTCGCTACTGCCCATATGAGCTCGCTGCCATAGCGTAATTTGGGAGCACCGTATCCGATGACGAACGTGCGTAGGTCATGTGGAGATGGTCCCGCCTCTTTATGCGCTATGCAGCGTAGCTCGCGACTATCCGTTGCGAAGTGGCAGC
>NW_889264.1:0-383 GCF_000209065.1 Trypanosoma cruzi | reverse complement strand
CACCTCACAGTTTACAACAACGTCCTTGGGAAGATCCTGTATCGTATTCCGCGAGTACGGCCATCCCTTCTCCGAGGTGAGCACCATCAACACGGGAGGTGCCGCACCGAATTGCTGCACAGCGTCATTCTTTTCGATAGCGTCGTCAGCTTTCTTGTACGTCCATGACTGTTCTGGATTCCCCTCATGCACCCCCATTCCCATCCCCGTTTTTCCTTTCGCTCCACGCCGTCCGGAAATTTCACCGCATGGCTCCAGCTCGCATTTTACACAGAGTCGTACAATCCCTCCAGTTTCTCCGGTGCGCTCGTCGTCGTTGGGTCCCTCGCCTCCTCGGCAGCTGCATCCAAGAAATGTTCAGTGAAGTTATGAACAGTTGCTTT
>NW_889263.1:0-383 GCF_000209065.1 Trypanosoma cruzi | reverse complement strand
CGCACTCGTGCCTCGTCATCCAGCACCCGCAACTTTTCCTCCGACACGATGCACCTTGACATGGACGCCTCCGCCTCATCCACAATAGCGCCACGAACATTTTTTTCCCACGTCTGCAAGAGGTCACGACCCACAGTTTCCTCTTCCTCAATACAGAGGATCGCGGTGTAAAAGGAACGCCAGGCCCAAGCCCCATTCTTCATCACTGCGTGATATATCTGCAGTGTCCCCAGTTCCTTCTCCTCCTGTGCGCAAATGGAGTCCCTCGATTGCGACTCGGCCTCTTCAAAAAGCCGCACCTGTTGGATGAAAAAGTAGAACCGGTCTATCCACCGCGCTGCGCGCCATAGTGGATATGCCTGCAGTGAGTTGTTGGCGCACAT
>NW_889262.1:0-383 GCF_000209065.1 Trypanosoma cruzi | reverse complement strand
ATCAGCGAGGAGAGTTGTGCGGCCGTGTTTGAGGGCAATATTAGATGTGGCGCTGTCGACCCGACAGCAGTACGACAGGATGCTGCGGTCCATGTTGGAAATGAATCGAACCCCGCTGGACATGGCGATTTTGGGGTTACAAAGATTGCGGCGCGGTCGAAGGCGAAGCAGGCGTGCCCCTTGACAGAGGAGGCGGTGGATAAATGTATCCGCAGCCGGACCGATTGGAAGGAACGTGTTGTCTTACGACTTGCGTGGATAACGGCGAGCTGTTGGTCCGAGATTGCGGCCTTGACTCCCAACAATCTTAAACTGAAGGCGGACGGGGCCTTAATTTTGGACTGGTCCGTGGCGCCGAAGACGGCGAGAGCGGATCCCCACCG
>NW_889260.1:0-383 GCF_000209065.1 Trypanosoma cruzi | reverse complement strand
ACCTCCGGCACGGTCTGGATCCGACGGAGACAACGATTACCAGCACTGCTGATGGTGGCACCTTTTTGGTGGAGATGACCGCTTTGTCGGGCCTCACTGGCGACGAAAGGTATGAGCGAGCCGCCCGGCGTGCCTCCGAGGCATTGTTTGCCGCACGAAGCCCTCAGACTGGGTTGATTGGGACGCCCGGGATCGGGAAGTCGATGGCTGCCGGCTCGCACCTCCTCTACCAGCTGCTGCACTGCAATGTCGAGAAACTCCAAGTGGTTGTCCACTGTTTTGGTGGAGGAGATGCGTATGTGTCTGACAAGACCATCACAGCGGTGACAAGATGCAACGATGAGGACATGTGCATCTTGGAGTCGAGACGTTTGAGGGAGCAT
>NW_889259.1:0-382 GCF_000209065.1 Trypanosoma cruzi | reverse complement strand
GGCAAACGTGCCTCGCCGCGGCATGAGCGGGGCACCGGGACGCTCTCCTGTGACTGTAGTGGACCACCATTTCCTGTTTTTGTTTTGTGATATATATATATATATATATATATATATATATATTTGTTCTTTTCCCCATAAACGTGCTTGGTGACGGGGAGGAGCCTGGGCCGGGAGCATCTGTTCGGGCCGCGGTGTTGTTCTTCGCTGTTCAGCCGCCGCCTCACCCCCGCCTGCGCAAACAACCCCTTGTACGCACGCTGCCTGTCTTTCCCTCTCCGCTCTTTTTTTGCTGGTGCTGTGTGATTGTGTGGCGCCCTTCCGCTGCCGCGGCACACGGGGCGGGCATCAGTGCGAGAAGTTCACGCTTTCACCTTCACAG
>NW_889258.1:0-382 GCF_000209065.1 Trypanosoma cruzi | reverse complement strand
GCTACCTGTCAAAATCTGCAGCCAGGGATAATTATGGAGCTGATTATGCGACTTCTGGAATTGATCGAGAGGACCGTTTATGAAGCGAACAGCACAGACACCACCGTTGCCACTTCCACCAACAGGACGTCATCGCCGTTATTGGCCGAAATGTCACCGCACTCGGATGTTGCAAACCAGACGCGTCATGGCGTGGAGGGGCACGTTGAAGACGACGTTTATCATCCACATGTGGAGCAGGGCACAACGTTTGCAGCCTTGCTGGTTCAACTCTTCCGTGCACCGCAACTTATGAGTGCCTTCACAGCCATTTGAGGATGAGGCGACTTTACTTTTGTCGACTTCCACAGCAATAATGGGACGATGCCGTTTATTATGCAGC
>NW_889257.1:0-381 GCF_000209065.1 Trypanosoma cruzi | reverse complement strand
AAGGGTGGGAGTCAGAGGCACTCTCTGTCAATATCTGTTTGCGTGTTCACACACTGGACACCAAACAACCCTGAACTATCCGCTGCTTGGAGGAATTTCGCGAGCTCTTGCCCACACGGGTGCTGCACTCGGCTGATCGTTTTCGAGCGGCCGCTGCATCACACGTTGTGGTCCAAATTTTTGTTTCCGATTGTGAATGGTGGGAGTCAGAGGCACTCTCTGTCAATATCTGTTTGCGTGTTCACACACTGGACACCAAACAACCCTGAACTATCCGCTGCTTGGAGGAATTTCGCGAGCTCTTGCCCACACGGGTGCTGCACTCGGCTGATCGTTTTCGAGCGGCTGCTGCATCACACGTTGTGGTCCAAATTTTTGTTT
>NW_889256.1:0-381 GCF_000209065.1 Trypanosoma cruzi | reverse complement strand
TTTGTTGCAGCGGCCAGCCCCGGCAGTAAGGACAAAAAAAAGAATCGCGTTTTCTGTAATGTTTTTCCTGTTGGGGGGCGGGGATCTTGTTTTCTATGATTGTCTCTTTTTTTTTGTCTGTTGCAGGTTGGTTTTTAGGAGGCTTGATGTGCCTGCTGGGTGATCGCCGGCTTTTTTATTGGTGATTGGGTATTTTTGGCTTGCCGGTGTGCCGCTCAGCGCCATTTTGTTTTACTTCTTTTCCGCTTATTGGGGCGTGTTGTTATTCGTCACGCGTCAGCACACACCGAGCAACAGGTCAAAAAAAAACAAAATGCAGGCTTTTCCCCCCTCGCGAGGGCCTCGGCAGCCGCAATCCTGTGCGTGCGTGCATTCTGAGCG
>NW_889255.1:0-381 GCF_000209065.1 Trypanosoma cruzi | reverse complement strand
GTGTTTCTGCAGGCACGCACAAGCACACGCACACAGAGTGCAAATCACAGTGGATTCGGATGGTTCTTTTGCGGTGCGTGTGGCAGCAGCGTGTGGGTGCTGCTTTTTCCCGTGGGCCAGGCACCGCAGGTGCAGCAGGTGCGACAGGTTTGGGAGCAATTTTTACTTGTGGTTCTGGAGCTCTCGTCGAAACGGGGATCCTGTCCTTGATTGCACGCATCTCAGTGGAATTCAGTGGGCGGTTGTACAGAAAGACGTTCGTCACCGTCAGCACGAGGTTTTTTGCCGATCTTCTTCGGACTGGACTCCTCATCATCATCACCAACGCCATCATCACCAAAGTCGCACGCGCCAAAGCAAAAAGCGAAAAGCTCAGGTGGC
>NW_889254.1:0-381 GCF_000209065.1 Trypanosoma cruzi | reverse complement strand
CTTTTGGGGTTTTGGGGGGGGGGGGGGGGGAGAAAATCCGCCAGCGCCTTTGCCACACAACACGCAAATAACATCTCGTAATCGTCGCCGAGTGTGTGTTAATTATTATTTGGAAGCCGTCATTGTGTTCATGCACGCCATTACAAAACAAAACTGTTTTCTCTCTTTTTTCTTCTTTTTTCTTTTTTTTTCTTTCTTTTTGTTGTTGATGTTTCAACTTTCCATTCCCCCACATCAAAGAAAAGAAGGGACTCAAAGGGGTTCCGTACACGTCCCAGCAAGCCGCATAATAATTAAAAAAAAAAAAACAAGAAGGAGAAACAAAAAAAAAAAAGATACGCCAAAGTGACGCATTAATCACAGCAGATAGAAGGAACTAAA
>NW_889253.1:0-381 GCF_000209065.1 Trypanosoma cruzi | reverse complement strand
ACGGTTCCAAGTGCCGGGAAGGACCCCTTATTAAAATTGAAAACCGTTGTGGAACAAAAATCCTTTTAAATAAAGGTATTATTGATACAGTTTTTGTAATATATTGGTACGGGAAGGTTTCAACCCCCCTTTGGGGGTTATGTTTGGTCAATTTTTTTTGACCGGGGTTTAAGGACCCCCTTTTTTTTTTTTTTTTTTTTTTTTGGGGGTCTGTCCGCCATATATACATATACCCCTATATATATATACCCATATATATATAGCCCCGTACCCCCTTGTGGGGGTGCCCCCCCCCCCCCACGTTGCGTGTCCGCCACCTCCTTCGGGCCCCCTCATTTTCGCTTCATGGCTGCTATTGCCTGCATCTTTGTTTTGTTTTGG
>NW_889252.1:0-381 GCF_000209065.1 Trypanosoma cruzi | reverse complement strand
TGATCCGTGGTTCAACTTCCGAGCGTCGGAGTACCTCGACGAGCACGGGTGGGATGCCTTTTTCCACTGGTACGACTACATGAGTTGGTATCCGCTTGGTCGGCCCGTGGGCACACATCTTTCTCTGCACCGGAGGATTTCAGCACGGCCACCACTTTCTCCCGATAATTCTCTCCTAGAAAGGACACCGCCTGTTCCAGCAAACCATCGACAGGAACCATGAACGGCGCTGCCGCATCGTCTCCGTCGCCTGGTTGAAACGATTCACGCAGAGTGTCTCGGGCATCATAGAGGCGATCCACCACATACTGCATCTCTCGACTCACAAAAAAGCGATCGAGCCTAAATTGATCCTCCAGAGCCCCAACAGGCGTCCCTGAG
>NW_889251.1:0-379 GCF_000209065.1 Trypanosoma cruzi | reverse complement strand
GCGGATAGTTCAGGGTTGTTTGGCGTCCAGTGTGTGAACACGCAAACAGACATTGAAAGAGAGTGCCTCTGACCACCACCATTCATAATTCGAAACAAAAACTTAGACCACAACGTGCGTTGCAGCGGCCGCTCGAAAACGATCCGCCGAGTGCAGCACCCTTGTGGGCAAGATCTCGCGACATTCCTCCAAGCAGCGGATAGTTCAGGGTTGTTTGGCGTCCAGTGTGTGAACACGCAAACAGACAAATAAAGAGAAGATCAAGGGGAAAAAAAATAAAATTGATGGTTATGGACGCCAATTTCTTCATGTCGTGGGGACGTTAAAATAATAGTAACAATATATATATATATAACAATAATAATAATAATAATAATAA
>NW_889250.1:0-379 GCF_000209065.1 Trypanosoma cruzi | reverse complement strand
AGTACGCCGCACTCCTGCTTCATCTTGGTCTATTCAACGGCTACCTGTCAAATCTGCAGCCAGGGATAATTATGGAGCTGATTATGCGACTTCTGGAATTGATCGAGAGGACCGTTTATGAAGCGTACAGCACAGACACCACCGTTGCCACTTCCACCAACAGGACGTCGTCGCCGTTATTGGCCGAAATGTCACCGCACTCGGATGTTGGCAACCAGACGCGTCATGGCGTGGAGGGGCACGTTGAAGACGACGTTTATCATCCACATGTGGAGCAGGGCACAACGTTTGCAGCCTTGCTGGTTCAACTCTTCCGTGCACCGCAACTTATGAGTGCCTTCACGCCATTTGAGGATGAGGCGACTTTACTTTTGTCGAC
>NW_889249.1:0-378 GCF_000209065.1 Trypanosoma cruzi | reverse complement strand
GTTATCGTCCCCCAAAAGGTTATCGTCCCCCATAAGGTTATCATCCCCCATAAGGTTATCATCCCCCATAAGGTTATCGTCCCCCATAAGGTTATCGTCCCCCATAAGGTTATCGTCCCCCATAAGGTTATCATCCCCCATAAGGTTATCATCCCCCATAAGGTTATCGTCCCCCATAAGGTTATCGTCCCCCATAAGGTTATCGTCCCCCATAAGGTTATCGTCCCCCATAAGGTTATCGTCCCCCATAAGGTTATCGTCCCCCATAAGGTTATCATCCCCCATAAGGTTATCATCCCCCATAAGGTTATCGTCCCCCATAAGGTTATCGTCCCCCATAAGGTTATCGTCCCCCATAAGGTTATCGTCCCCCATAAG
>NW_889248.1:0-378 GCF_000209065.1 Trypanosoma cruzi | reverse complement strand
GGGGGGGGGGGATGAAAATCGAGTAAGGAATGTGCCGTATACATTGCAAGGGGAAGAGGTGGGAGGTAATCAAAAAAAAAAAAAAAAAACGTGCGGAGGAATAGACTCAAGCACATATATATATATATATATATATATATATGCATGCATACATGCATGGAAGAAACATAGAGGGTTGTGTGTGTGTGTGTGTGTGTGGCGAAAGTCACTGACTTTTCATTACTTCCCTTATATTATTATTATTATTATTATTATTATTTTACATTTAATTTTCGGGTTTAGGATCCGGTCAACAACTTAGGCAAATAAAAAATAATAATTCTCTTTTATTATTTTTACATTACCCTACGTTTCTGTGTGTGTGTGTGTGTGTTGTTG
>NW_889247.1:0-377 GCF_000209065.1 Trypanosoma cruzi | reverse complement strand
TTTCCGATTATGAATGGTGGGAGTCAGAGACAGTCTCTGTCAATATCCGTTTGCGTGTTCACACACTGGACACCAAACAACCGTGAATTGTCGGCTGCTTGGAGGAATTTCGCGAGCTCTTGCCCACACGGGTGCTGCAGTCGGCTGATCGTTTTCGAGCGGCTGCTGCATCACACGTTGTGGTCTAAATTTTTGTTTCCGATTATGAATGGTGGGAGTCAGAGGCAGTCTCTGTCAATATCTGTTTGCGTGTTCACACACTGGACACCAAACAAGCCTGAACTATCCGCTGCTTGGAGGAATTTCGCGAGCTCTAGCCCACACGGGTGCTGCACTCGGCTAATCGTTTTCGAGCGGCTGCTGCATCACACGTTGTG
>NW_889246.1:0-377 GCF_000209065.1 Trypanosoma cruzi | reverse complement strand
TGCCGCAGCAAACTTCCGAAGCCTTCGTCAGCACCCAATAAAACCACCAGGACTTCCACCGTCAAACCATCGGATTCGTCGGTGTTCACTCTATCGGATGATGTCGGTTTTTTTCTTTTTTTTTGGTTGGAAACGACCTTTGGAGTATGAAACGCCGGCATGGTTGACATTTGTTTCCCCACGGACTTTGAGCACCTGGCGGTGGTCTACCGTAACATCTGCGGGGCACATAAGGATATTTCAAGTCTCACCCACCCGCAGTTTTGGAAGACATTTGGCGGCGACAAGACGGCGCTCTTCACGACACGCAGCGGATTCAATCCGCTCCTTGAAGACTTTGAGCCTTTTCACGTCTTTGCCACCCACCACCCGCCAGA
>NW_889245.1:0-377 GCF_000209065.1 Trypanosoma cruzi | reverse complement strand
CCTATATATATATACCCATATATATATAGCCCCGTACCCCCTTGTGGGGGTGCCCCCCCCCCCCCACGTTGTGTGTCCGCCACCTCCTTCGGGCCCCCTCATTTTCGCTTCATGGCTGTTATTGCCTGCATCTTTGTTTTGTTTTGTGTTTTCTCCGTCTCGATCCTTTTATTCGCCTTTTTTCCGCGTATGCCGCGCTTCTTCCTGTGTTTTCCGGTGTTTTTGCCTTGCTCGCACACTCGGCTGCATTTGCTGTTCCACACTCGCCATGTGCGTCTTTTCCGCCCCCTGACGCCGTCCACGGCGCTATCCCGGGGCCGACGTCCCGGACCCTGACCCCTCCCCAGTGTGGCCTGGGAGGGGGGGGGGGGGTTTCC
>NW_889244.1:0-377 GCF_000209065.1 Trypanosoma cruzi | reverse complement strand
CCTGCGGATCACAAGGAACCCTCTGTGTCGGTGGTGCCGTCCCTCCCTGACTGCGGTGACCGGCCCGCCTCTGCCTCCGCCGGAACCTCTTCCCGACGTGAGCACCGCGACTCCTTGTCGACCAGCGAGCGGCGGATTGACGTCCTCCTGCCCAACCTGCGGCTGAGTGGGCTCGTCCGTCCACAGTATGAGGGCACATGCCGGACGTGCTCAGCCTGGCGTTATAATAGTTTGCGAGGGCCTCCCATGCGGATGCCACAATGGCGCCACCGTCTTCTTAACAGGCGCCTCGCGCACAGGTCGCCACCGAAGTTGCCAAGCATGCCAGCAGGCAACAGACGCAGGAGGCACAAATGCGGGCACTCGAGATGGACCAG
>NW_889243.1:0-377 GCF_000209065.1 Trypanosoma cruzi | reverse complement strand
TTTAAAAAGAAAAGAAAACAAACCCAGGGCTCCAGTGCGCATGCATATGAGTGTGTCCGGGATGCGTTCAACGTGGCGGATGCGGGGCACAACGCGGAGCACACAGCACGGCAGCAGCTCACACCCGTCAAACAAGTGCTCTTCGGAGCAGTGTTATCCACGTGCTGCAGTGGGAAGTAAACAAACGAGACAGGCTGCCAAACCCCAAAGGAGTGCCACGACTGGCCGCAAGTCAACGGAGCGCTGCCACTCAAAACAATTCAGTCCTCATGCCCTCAGCCTCCCACCTTCTCCCACAAAGGCCCCAAGAGCTGCAAACCAAACGCGCAACGCCCCTTCCCCAGCAGCAGCAGCCAACGGAGCGCAAGCCCCGCTGC
>NW_889242.1:0-376 GCF_000209065.1 Trypanosoma cruzi | reverse complement strand
TTAAGTCTGTTCTTTGAGAAAATGATTGTTGAAAGTATACATTATGCTAAGAGCCATCAACAGAAGGTAATGCAGGATACAATGGATCTTCGGCATGGCGTTGTTCAAGAAGATTTACAATATGCAATAGAGGCTAATGATTTGCAGACGAGGGTACATCGGATATTTTCTGAACGTCATAGATCATTTTTTACTTCTTCTCCTGTATCCACTGCACCGTCATGTTGTCCTTCCACAGGCAGTGATGGTGGTGGATCTGTTGGTTTTGCCGTTGATGCTCCCGGTGGTGCTGCCGCTGGTGTTCTCAAACTTCTTTCCTTTCCCGGTACTTCTGGAACTGATAGTCCCACTGTAGCTTCCGCATCAGGCAACGGGT
>NW_889241.1:0-376 GCF_000209065.1 Trypanosoma cruzi | reverse complement strand
AAAAAAAAAAAAAAAAAAAAAAGGGGTCCGTAGACCCCGGTCAAAAGAAATTGACCAAACATAACCGCCAGAGGCGGGTTGGAAGCTTCGCGTACCAATATAGTACAGAAACTGTATCAATAATAGCGTTAGTTGAAAGGAGTTGTGTTCCACAACGGTTTTCAATTTTGATGAGGGGTCCTTCGCGGCACTTGGGACCGTGTACAAAAACCCCCCCCCCCCCTCCCAGGCCACACTGGGGAGGGGTCAGGGTCCGGGATGTCGGCCCCGGGATAGCGCCGTGGACGGCGTCAGGGGGCGGAAAAGACGCACATGGCGAGTGTGGAACAGCAAATGCAGCCGAGTGTGCGAGCAAAGCAAAAACACCGAAAACACA
>NW_889240.1:0-375 GCF_000209065.1 Trypanosoma cruzi | reverse complement strand
TGGATAATTCGACACGTCGTCCCGTATCTAGCGTCCGGGGCCACCGCCCTACCATTTTTTATTTCTTGCGGCGGCCAACCCCGGCAGTAAGGACAAAAAAAAGAATCGCGTTTTCTTTAATGTTTTTCCTGTTTGGGGGCGGGGATCTTTGTTTTCTATGATTGTCTCTTTTTTTTTGTCTGTTCCAGGTTGCTTTTGAGGACGCTTGATGTGCCTGCTGGGTGATCGCCGGCTTTTTTATTGGTGATTGCGTATTTTTGGCTTACCGGTGTGCCGCTCAGCGCCATTTTGTTTTACTTCTTTTCTGCTTATTGGGGCGTGTTGTTATTCGTCACGCGTCAGCACACACCGAGCAACATGTCAAAAAAAAAAAAT
>NW_889239.1:0-375 GCF_000209065.1 Trypanosoma cruzi | reverse complement strand
GCCCACAGGGTGCTGCAGTCGGCGGATCGTTTTCGAGCGGCTGCTGCACCACACGCTGTGGTCTAAATTTTTGTTTCGAATTATGAATGGTGGTGGTCAGAGACACTCTCTTTCAATGTCTGTTTGCGTGTTCACACACTGGACGCCAAACAACCCTGAACTATCCGCTGCTTGGAGGAATTTCGCGAGACCTTGCCCACAGTGGTGCTGCAGTCGGCGGATCGTTTTCGAGTGGCTGCTGCACCACACGCTGTGGTCTAAATTTTTGTTTCGAATTATGAATGGTGGTGGTCAGAGACACTCTCTGTCACTATCTGTTTGCGTGTTCACACACTGGACGCCAAACAACCCTGAACTATCCGCTGCTTGGAGGAA
>NW_889238.1:0-375 GCF_000209065.1 Trypanosoma cruzi | reverse complement strand
GCAGCAGGAGGAGGAAGAGACACATCGCAGAAATCGCATACGCCGCCTGAAGTGCATTGCCCGGCGCGGCGAGCTTGAGGCAAGCGGTGCGGACTTGGAGGAGTACGATATTGGGAAAAAGCAGCGCTACGAGCAGGTGCAGTTGCGTTGTGCCATGGAAGAGAGAATCCGACGATATGAAAGCGCACGTGCCGCGTTGATGCGAGCGACGGAAGAGGCGGGCATCGAAAATGCCCAACTTGCGGAGGATGATAGCGGTCGGTGATGAGAGTCACCACGACCACCAAGGGGAGAGCGCATCTTGTGTGTGCCTTACTTCTTTTCTGTTGTCGTTGTTGTTGTTCTCTCTTACTCATTGGAGTCATTTTGACTCCC
>NW_889237.1:0-374 GCF_000209065.1 Trypanosoma cruzi | reverse complement strand
GTGTCCAGTGTGTGAACACGCAAACATACATTGAAAGAGAGTGCCTCTGACTCCCGCCATTCATAATTCGAAACAAAAATTTAGACCACAACGTGTGGTGCAGCAGCCGCTCGAAAACGATCCGCCGACTGCAGCACCATTGTGGGCAGGAGCTCGCGAAATTCCTCCAAGCAGCGGATAGTTCAGGGTTGTTTGGTGTCCAGTGTGTGCACACGCAAACATACATTGAAGAGAGTGTCTCTGACTCCCGCCATTCATAATTCAAAACAAAAATTTAGACCACAACGTGTGGTGCAGCAGCCGCTCGAAAACGATCCGCCGAGTGCAGCACCATTGTGGGCAAGAGCTCGCGAAATTCCTCCAAGCAGCGGATA
>NW_889236.1:0-373 GCF_000209065.1 Trypanosoma cruzi | reverse complement strand
CCAAACAACCCTGAACTATCCGCTGCTTGGAGGAATTTCGCGAGCTCTTGCCCACACGGGTGCTGCACTCGGCTGATCGTTTTCGAGCGGCTGCTGCATCACACGTTGTGGTCCAAATTTTTGTTTCCAATTATGAATGGTGGGAGTCAGAGACACTCTCTGTCACTATCTGTTTGCGTGTTCACACACTGGACACCAAACAACCCTGAATTATCCGCTGCTTGGAGGAATTTCGCGAGCTCTTGCCCACGAGGGTGCTGCACTCGGCTGATCGTTTTCGAGCGGCTGCTGCATCACACGTTGTGGCCCACATTTTTGTTTCCAATTATGAATGGTGGGAGTCAGAGGCACTCTCTGTCACTATCTGTTTGCG
>NW_889235.1:0-373 GCF_000209065.1 Trypanosoma cruzi | reverse complement strand
CAATAAGCTCCATCTGTTATGCGCCACAGATGGAGCTTATTGTCCCATGGGGGCCTTCCGACAAATACGAAAAATGCGGTTGGTACTACGAACGTGTATGGGAGGCCGCCAAGTCCTCTGCGGATCAGCGCATGGTGGCGGGGTTCCGCGACGCTGTTGGCGTTTTGGTGGTTGGCGGCGTGGCGCTGTCGTCGCGTGGTGCGCTGTACGTGGACGGGCTTTTTGTGCAGACGGCGCTGGGGCTGTGCGTGTCGGTGGAGGGCGGTGTTGCGGCCAGCGGCGACTCCGTTGTGGCGTTTGTTGACGGCGACTTCCTGCTGTGCAAGCACGCGGTGTCTGTGCGTGGGGCTGTGAGCGTGTCGGACTCCGCTGT
>NW_889234.1:0-373 GCF_000209065.1 Trypanosoma cruzi | reverse complement strand
GATGCCAAATATTAGATGTGGCGCTGTCGACCCGACAGCAGTACGACAGGATGGGGGGGGTCCATGTTGGAAATGAATCGAACCCCGCTGGACATGGCGATTTTGGGGTTACAAAGATTGCGGCGCGGTCGAAGGCGAAGCAGGCGTGCCCCTTGACAGAGGAGGCGGTGGATAAATGTATCCGCAGCCGGACCGATTGGAAGGAACGTGTTGTCTTACGACTTGCGTGGATAACGGCGAGCTGTTGGTCCGAGATTGCGGCCTTGACTCCCAAACAATCTTAAACTGAAGGCAGGACGGGGCCTTAATTTTGGATTGGTCCGTGGCGCCGAAGACGGCGAGAGCAGGATCCCCACCGCGCCTTGCGTTCGTG
>NW_889233.1:0-373 GCF_000209065.1 Trypanosoma cruzi | reverse complement strand
ACGAAAAAAAGAAGGGGGGGGTGGGGGGGGGGGGGGCGCGGTGGTTGGGATGGTGGGATCGTAGCGACATCTTTTCTGCTCCGTGTTTCTTCACTGTGTTTGGGCCAATGTGGTAAACTAAACCGACGGTACACTGGAAACATGATACCCTCCTTTTATCTCTGTGTCTTTTTCTCCCCCCATTTACTCCCATGTTGTTGTTGTTGGTTTTTTTTTTTTAAATTATTTTTTATTCATCAGATCAACTTCTTTTTTTACTATTAAATATTATTGTTGTGTGTGTTTTTATCTTTTGAATATTATTATTATTATTATTTTAATTCATTTCTTTGTGTCATTGTAGGTGCCAGAAGAGAAGGGGATCTACCGCCGG
>NW_889232.1:0-373 GCF_000209065.1 Trypanosoma cruzi | reverse complement strand
GATCCAGTGTAAGGAGGAGGGAAGGAAGAGAGAGTGAACAGCAGAGGCCCAACATGTCCCGGCGTGTGTTTACTTCCGCGGTGCTGCTTTTCGTCGTGATGATGTGCTGCGCCACCTGTGGAGCTACGCCTGCAAAGGAGAATGATGGCAACAGTGATTTAAAAAGTGTTCAGGAGCTGCAATGGGTCGATCTGTTTGTGCCATCATTTTTGTAGATCCGCAGCATCTTAAAGATCACCACTGGAGCCATCTGGGGTCTGCAGACGACGCAACCAGAAAACTCACCCCATTGGTGCGGAACCTCATTGAAACGATTAGTGAGGATTCTTTCGATGACGCTCCAGCTCCCGTTGGGGCGTCGCCAGTGGATCTT
>NW_889231.1:0-372 GCF_000209065.1 Trypanosoma cruzi | reverse complement strand
GCCAACCAAAAGGCACCAAAGCTAGTGGAAATTGTACAGCCAAACGTGTTTCCACGAACAAATTCCATGACGCCCGCAATCAGTTGCGTGAGACCGCCGTATTGCCCGCCCCGCCACCGTCGTGCGATGACACGAGGAAGACGGAGAAGGATATTTGGAGCCAAGTGGAGCCCTTCCAGCGCCGAACAGCGGCGAAGGATTTCGACAGCAAACATATGCTGAAATTCATCACGTGGAATGTTGCTGGCCTGCGTGGGCTGCTGCGGAAGGATGGCCAGGCGATCCAACGACTGCTCGAGGAGGAGAGGCCGGACGCGTTGTGTCTGCAGGAAACGAAGCTGAACCCGGACGATCCACAAAATGGAAAGTTGG
>NW_889230.1:0-372 GCF_000209065.1 Trypanosoma cruzi | reverse complement strand
TAACAGCTCCTCAAGGCGATTTTTTTTGCGATAGGCATCAGAATCCACCAAGTCAACAACCACAGAAGTATATGGGTGACGCAGACTCACAAGCACACGATGAGAAAAGCTAAACAAACGTGGACTAGAAATAAAGATTCGTTCGGCCAGATTTTCCACCGTCCACTGGGACTTACCTTTGGAAGGACTATAAGATGCCCTCATAATTTCCGCCTTCAGTTCGGAAAAATTAACAACATATATATATATATATATATATATATATATATATATATATGAAAA
This sequence comes from Trypanosoma cruzi, assembly GCF_000209065.1. NCBI lineage: Eukaryota > Euglenozoa > Kinetoplastea > Trypanosomatida > Trypanosomatidae > Trypanosoma > Trypanosoma cruzi. Next base: position 90 of record NW_889230.1, on the reverse strand, counting down.
AAAAAAAAAAAAAAAAAAAAAAAAAAAAAAAAAAAAAAAAATTCGCCAAAAAAAAATTCACCAAAAAAAAAATCAAATAAAAAAATTCCC
>NW_889229.1:0-371 GCF_000209065.1 Trypanosoma cruzi | reverse complement strand
AGCGTGTGGTTCAGCAGCCGCTCGAAAACGATCCGCCGAGTGCAGCACCCTTGTGGGCAAGAGCTCGCGAAATTCCTCCAAGCAGCGGATAATTCAGGGTTGTTTGGTGTCCAGTGTGTGCACACGCAAACATACATTGAAAGAGAGTGTCTCTGACTCCCGCCATTCATAATTCAAAACAAAAATTTAGACCACAGCGTGTGGTGCAGCAGCCGCTCGAAAACGATCCGCCGAGTGCAGCACCCTTGTGGGCAAGAGCTCGCGAAATTCCTCCAAGCAGCGGATAATTCAGGGTTGTTTGGTGTCCAGTGTGTGCACACGCATACATACATTGAAAGAGAGTGCCTCTGACTCCCGCCATTCATAATTCG
>NW_889228.1:0-371 GCF_000209065.1 Trypanosoma cruzi | reverse complement strand
AAACCCCCCCCCCCCTCCCAGGCCACACTGGGGAGGGGTCAGGGTCCGGGACGTCGGCCCCGGGATAGCGCCGTGGACGGCGTCAGGGGGCGGAAAAGACGCACATGGCGAGTGTGGAACAGCAAATGCAGCCGAGTGTGCGAGCAAGGCAAAAACACCGGAAAACACAGGAAGAAGCGCGGCATACGCGGAAAAAAGGCGAATAAACGGAACGAGACGGAGAAAACACAAAACAAAACAAAGATGCAGGCAATAGCAGCCATGAAGCGAAAATGAGGGGGCCCGAAGGAGGTGGCGGACACGCAACGTGGGGGGGGGGGGGCAGCCGCACGAGGGGGTACGGGACTATATATATATGGGTATATATATAT
>NW_889227.1:0-371 GCF_000209065.1 Trypanosoma cruzi | reverse complement strand
ACATTTCTTGGATGCAGCTGCCGAGGAGGCGAGGGACCCAACGACGACGAGCGCACCGGAGAAACTGGAGGGATTGTACGACTCTGTGTAAAATGCGAGCTGGAGCCATGCGGTGAAATTTCCGGACGGCGTGGAGCGAAAGGAAAAACGGGGATTGGAATGGGGGTGCATGAGGGGAATCCAGAACAGTCATGGACGTACAAGAAAGCTGACGACGCTATCGAAAAGAATGACGCTGTGCAGCAATTCGGTGCGGCACCTCCCGTGTTGATGGTGCTCACCTCGGAGAAGGGATGGCCGTACTCGCGGAATACGATACAGGATCTTCCCAAGGACGTTTTTGTAAACTGTGAGGTGGAGCGAGTGTGGCA
>NW_889226.1:0-371 GCF_000209065.1 Trypanosoma cruzi | reverse complement strand
CCTGTTGCCTTGCCCTGTTCACATTCTCTTCGTTACTTTCAGAGGATGAGGGGGGAGAGGTCTCCTTGTCTTGCCGTCATTCACGTCAAGAATAGAGGCTCAATTAAGATCTCCGCATTAATACTTCACTGAGTGAGTAAACGGGAGAAAGGTCTGCTGTTCGCCACCCTCAAATGCGCCCCAGACGCAAGCGACAGGCTCAGCGACACCATCCGCGGCAGCAGCGCTCGGTTGCGCACAAAGCTCAGCGTGCTCCCAGCAGCGGTCACAGCGCCAGCGGCGTAGAGCATCTCCCTCGAGGCGCCGTCGTGCACGTTGCCCTTCGCCAGCAGCATCGACCCACCATCCAGACTCACCGTCGAATAGAACGC
>NW_889225.1:0-370 GCF_000209065.1 Trypanosoma cruzi | reverse complement strand
CTCTCCTGTCATCGCCACCACGATGCTGGATGTGATGCACACACATACATACATGCAAAAACAAAAGAATAGAGTGAGCGAGACACACGCAGAGAGAGGCCTTGGACGTGGTTGCGTTATGCTCCATGCGTGCCTGCTCCTCTTGCGACGCCGCGGCGCGATTGCTGTACGTCGTGTGCTCGTCTGGATTACGCTTAATGGCCTCCGTGTACGCCTCCACAGCCTCAGGAAACTTGTCAGACTTGAAGAACGTATTTCCCTCTTCCTTCTTCTGTAGCGCTATCTCAGGGTCCAAGTATGCCTCAATTTCAAACTTTTCCTTCTCTTTCTCACAAGCAGTCAACTTGGCGAGGGTGTCAGCGTTACGGTG
>NW_889224.1:0-370 GCF_000209065.1 Trypanosoma cruzi | reverse complement strand
CTGCAATCGCACTGATTCCATCTGTTTCGTGGTTTGTGCGGCTGCGGCTGCGGTGGTGGCCGCGTGAGAGTGAGTGTGAGAGAGCCATGCACCGCCCGCACACACACTCTTCCTTCTCTCTCTCTGTGTGTGTGTCCCCTTGCATGGACTCTCTCCCTCACCTCACCCCACGAGACACACACAATAATGTGCCCATTGTATATATGCATGCACACCCATGCAGGCCCGTTGGTGCTCTCTTTTGCACGACACGCACCGCTGCCGTCCTGCCTGGCTGCATGGACGGAGCACCGTAACTGTTTCTGTTTTGTTTTTATTGCATTGAGTGGGCGACCTCTCTCTCTCCCTCTGTGTGTGTGTTTTGCTTTAC
>NW_889222.1:0-370 GCF_000209065.1 Trypanosoma cruzi | reverse complement strand
GACGCACGGCAAAAATAGCAGGACTGCTCAAGCTCATAATATTGTACTGCAGACCAAACAGCGGCAATTCATAAAAAATTTATTCAAAATAATTTAGAAAAAACAATTCCCTTTCATCATATATTAACCCCCTCACACAAAATAATTATTAAAAAAGAAAAAGGTTGTCCTCTATTACTGTTCCACACACACGCAAAAAAAAAAAAAAAAATTGTCGTCCTCTATTACTGTTTCACACACACGCAAAAAAAAAAAAGAAAAAACACAAACACAAAAAAAGAACCTAACTACCATGTTGTTCCAAAAATTGTCTGCATATTTTGTCCACAAATTAAAAATATGTTTACGTGTCTTTCAACCGTCTGACCCT
>NW_889221.1:0-370 GCF_000209065.1 Trypanosoma cruzi | reverse complement strand
TCCGCATCCAGTCCATCTGACATGCGCGTGTGTTCTCAAATATGGAGAGTCGCGCGCGCAGGCAGAGGACATGAAGCGGCGGCATATTAGCCTCTAGAAGTGCGGATTCCGGGTCTACAGTGCTCGGAACTCCACTGACAATGCGTGTCAGGGTTGCATACGTCAATAATGCATCTCATTCTTCGCTGAATCCGTCGCTACTGCCCATATGAGCTCGCTGCCATAGCGTAATATTGGGAGCACCGTATCCGATGACGAACGTGCGTAGGTCATGTGGAGATGGTCCCGCCTCTTTATGCGCTATGCAGCGTAGCTGCGATATCCGTTGCGAAGTGGCAGCGCATTGCTTGGTAGCCGCCACATTTAGCGT
>NW_889220.1:0-370 GCF_000209065.1 Trypanosoma cruzi | reverse complement strand
ACCCATATATATATAGCCCCGTACCCCCTCGTGCGGCTGCCCCCCCCCCCCCACGTTGCGTGTCCGCCACCTCCTTCGGGCCCCCTCATTTTCGCTTCATGGCTGCTATTGCCTGCATCTTTGTTTTGTTTTGTGTTTTCTCCGTCTCGTTCCTTTTATTCGCCTTTTTTCCGCGTATGCCGCGCTTCTTCCTGTGTTTTCCGGTGTTTTTGCCTTGCTCGCACACTCGGCTGCATTTGCTGTTCCACACTCGCCATGTGCGTCTTTTCCGCCCCCTGACGCCGTCCACGGCGCTATCCCGGGGCCGACGTCCCGGACCCTGACCCCTCCCCAGTGTGGCCTGGGAGGGGGGGGGGGGGTTTTTTTACAC
>NW_889219.1:0-369 GCF_000209065.1 Trypanosoma cruzi | reverse complement strand
GTTCACACACTGGACACCAAACAACCCGGAACTATCCGCTGCTTGGAGGAATTTCGCGAGCTCTTGCCCACAATGGTGCTGCAGTCGGCGGATCGTTTTCGAGCGGCTGCTGCACCACACGTTGTGGTCTATGTTTTTGTTTCGAATTATGAATGGCGGGAGTCAGAGGCACTCTCTTTCAATGTATGTTTGCGTGTGCACACACTGGACACCAAACAACCCTGAACTATCCGCTGCTTGGAGGAATTTCGCGAGCTCTTGCCCACAATGGTGCTGCAGTCGGCGGATCGTTTTCGAGCGGCTGCTGCACCACACACTGTGGTCTAAATTTTTGTTTTGAATTATGAATGGCGGGAGTCAGAGGCACTC
>NW_889218.1:0-369 GCF_000209065.1 Trypanosoma cruzi | reverse complement strand
TGCGTCTTTTCCGCCCCCTGACGCCGTCCACGGCGTTATCCCGGGGCCGACGTCCCGGACCCTGACCCCTCCCCAGTGTGGCCTGGGAGGGGGGGGGGGGGTTTTTGTACACGGTCCCAAGTGCCGCGAAGGACCCCTCATCAAAATTGAAAACCGTTGTGGAACACAACTCCTTTCAACTAACGCTATTATTGATACAGTTTCTGTACTATATTGGTACGCGAAGCTTCCAACCCGCCTCTGGCGGTTATGTTTGGTCAATTTCTTTTGACCGGGGTCTACGGACCCCTTTTTTTTTTTTTTTTTTTTTTTTTGTGGGTCTGTCCGCCATATATACATATACCCTATATATATATACCCATATATATA
>NW_889217.1:0-369 GCF_000209065.1 Trypanosoma cruzi | reverse complement strand
TGCGGGATGATAACACCTTATGCGGGATGATAACACCTTATGGGGGATGATAACACACCTTATGCGGGATGATAACATCTTATGCGGGATGATAACACACCTTATGGGGGACGATAACACACCTTATGGGGGATGATAACACATCTTATGCGGGATGATAACACACCTTATGCGGGATGATAACACATCTTATGCGGGATGATAACACACATATTATGCGGGATGATAACACCTTATGCGGGACGATAACACACCTTATGCGGGATCGATAACCTTATGGGGGATGATAACACACCTTATGCGGGATGATAACATGTTATGCGGGATGATAACACACCTTATGCGGGATGATAACACACCTTATGCGGG
>NW_889216.1:0-368 GCF_000209065.1 Trypanosoma cruzi | reverse complement strand
CATTTTTGGATGCGGACTTCATAACTGCAATACGACACAAAGTGAGGGAGCTGAAGCGAACAGCACGACGCCAGCCACACCGCAGTGCGCTGGAGGTGTACTCACAGGAGCGCCCCACCAGGCACCATGTCTTACCGCCACCGCATTACTTTTCTGAGAAGGTTGGCGATAAGGAGTTTTTGGATCCCACGCTGGTGTATTTTTACGGCTCTGTGACACTCGAGGGAGGTGCGCAGTGGCGTGTGGAGGGCAACAAAGTAAGTGCAGCCTCAGTATTAACTATAGCACATGCCCAGCACAAAATGAAGCCGCCGCGGATGTTGAAATGCCCACCCCACATGTCGAGCTGCAGCGCCGGAACCATCACA
>NW_889215.1:0-368 GCF_000209065.1 Trypanosoma cruzi | reverse complement strand
TGAATTGTCGGCTGCTTGGAGGAATTTTGCGAGCTGTTGCCCACACGGGTGCTGCACTCGGCTAATCGTTTTCGAGCGGCTGCTGCATCACACGTTGTGGTCTGAATTTTTGTTTCCAATTGTGAATGGTGGGAGTCAGAGACACTCTCTGTCAATATCTGTTTGCGTGTTCACACACTGGACACCAAACAACCCTGAATTGTCGGCTGCTTGGAGGAATTTCGCGAGCTCTTGCCCACACGGGTGCTGCAGTCGGCTGTTCGTTTTCGAGCGGCTGCTGCATCACACGTTGTGGTCTAAATTTTTGTTTCCAATTATGAATGGTGGGAGTCAGAGGCAGTCTCTGTCAATATCTGTTTGCGTGTTCA
>NW_889214.1:0-368 GCF_000209065.1 Trypanosoma cruzi | reverse complement strand
GGTTGGGTTTGTTTGTTGTGGGCGGTGACTGTGTGTGTGTGTGTGTATTTCCTCCACGCACGTTGGGCGTGCAGACCGGCACCACAAACTCCAGTACTCTCGCTGTTGCCGGGCGAGAGAGAACTGAGGACGGACGTACACGGCAAAAGACAAAAAGAGCGCCATAAACCACAGCGCAACAACAAACGCACATTCATTTCTACCGCAGTCAAATACACGCGCACACGCACGCAAATGCCGTTTCGCTCTATTTTCCTTTTTCGTTTTAACCGTTGTCCAGCCCCTGATCTTCACTTACATTCATTACCGCCTTTTGCCAGCCGTGCGGCCTCGTCCCAAGCGGCCTAAATAAAGGCGCCCCGCCACGT
>NW_889213.1:0-368 GCF_000209065.1 Trypanosoma cruzi | reverse complement strand
TGGCTGTTAGTTTCCCCGGACTTATCTTCATCAATAAATTCGGTCACTTCCTCAACGTCCTCTTCTCGCTTTTCATCAAAGTTTTTTTCCTCAAATGCTTTTGATGGAAACAACTCATGTCGCTTCTCCTTTTCCCGCTGAAGCACCAGCACCGCTGCAACACATTCCTTGCGGATACGTGATTGTGCGTGGGGCACACACTCTCCAGTATGCATGCTGGCGATCTGCTCCGCCGACTTCCAGGTCTCCCGGATGGCCATCATGTCTGCTCCTTGCGCCATTAATGTTGCGAGTTTGGCCGGCGTCGGTGAGGGAACGGTCATCCGGAGTGCTGCTATGGGGCTCGGGCTCCGCTCAACGTCCCGCCT
>NW_889212.1:0-367 GCF_000209065.1 Trypanosoma cruzi | reverse complement strand
GCTCGAAAACGATCCGCCGACTGCAGCACCCCTGTGGGCAAGGTCTCGCGAAATACCTCCAAGCAGCGGATAGTTCCGGGTTGTTTGGTGTCCAGTGTGTGCACACGCAAACATACATTGAAAGAGAGTGTCTCTGACCACCACCATTCATAATTCGAAACAAAAATTTAGACCACAGCGTGTGGTGCAGCAGCCGCTCGAAAACGATTATCCGACTGCAGCACCCTTGTGGGCAAGATCTCGCGACATTCCTCCAAGCAACGGATAGTTCAGGGTTGTTTGGCGTCCAGTGTGTGAACACGCAAACAGACATTGAAAGAGAGTGTCTCTGACCACCACCATTCATAATTCGAAACAAAAACATAGA
>NW_889211.1:0-367 GCF_000209065.1 Trypanosoma cruzi | reverse complement strand
TCGTTTTCGAGCCGGCTGCTGCATCACACGTCGTGGTCTAAATTTTTGGTTCCAATTATGAATGATGGGAGTCAGAGGGCACTCTCTGTCACTATCTGTTTGCGTGTTCACACACTGGACACCAAACAACCCTGAATTATCCGCTGCTTGGAGGAATTTCGCGAGCTCTTGCCCACACGGGTGCTGCACTCGGCTGATCGTTTTCGAGCGGCTGCTGCATCACACGTTGTGGTCTAAATTTTTGTTTCCAATTATGAATGATGGGGGTCAGAGGCACTCTCTGTCACTATCTGTTTGCGTGTTCACACACTGGACACCAAACAATCCTGAATTATCCGCTGCTTGGAGGATTTCGCGAGCTCTTGCC
>NW_889210.1:0-367 GCF_000209065.1 Trypanosoma cruzi | reverse complement strand
GTGGCGGCTGTGTCTATCTTTTTGCTTCCCTCTCTGTTGACGGGGAGTTACTTTTTGCTGAAGGCTGCATGCAAGTGACAAGAATGATGGCGATGATGACTGGCCGTGTGCTGCTGGTGTGTGCCCTCTGCGTGCTGTGGGCGGTGGGCGAGGCGTCGTCTGTGGCGTCGCTGTCGGGGGTGACGCTGAGCGGCGGCACCGTGTCGATTGCTCGCTGCGCTGCCGCTGGCGCGACGCTTGTCTCCGGGCCGACGATCACGAGCGGCGTCGTGTCCGTGCAGTGCAACCGTGCCGGCGGCCGGGTGCTGCAGAGCAGCGGCGACTACCGCATGGCCGGCCTGCCCTCCGTGAGTGTGTTGCCGTGCGA
>NW_889209.1:0-367 GCF_000209065.1 Trypanosoma cruzi | reverse complement strand
TGGGAACGCAACCCGATCATGCGTGGGACCGCGTTGGCCCGACGTCCAAGTGCTTAAAGGGGGATGGACTCGCCGATTTCATGGGTTTTATTGGTGACGTGTGCGCTGAGGTGTCGTGTGACAAGGGTGAGGTGAGCGTGCGGTACCTTGGAGATGATGCGTGGCACAAATGCCCGGAGGGCAGCAGTATTACACCAACTGGGCTGTTCATGAAAGGGAGGATTTTGTGTCCAAAGTACGACGATGTGTGTATTGTCATCGATACAATTAATGGAACTGGAGACGTGAGCAGTTTGCTGTCAGCTTTCCCCCCGATTCCATTGATTATTCTGGTTCTTATTTTTATTTCAATGTTTTAATGATTTTG
>NW_889208.1:0-366 GCF_000209065.1 Trypanosoma cruzi | reverse complement strand
GAGCCACCACCTCGCGCCGGTTTCCGCATCTCGCCATTATCTCGGGACGAGCCATATGCCTTCGTAGACGCATACACAAAGGACTATGGCATCACCGAGAGCTCACCACGCGAAGAGCGGTTCTTTCGCACCTCCATTCCTCCCTGGTTTGCGGCCTCCGCTCACCGGGTCAACATCGGTGTGGAACTTCCGATAGACCACTCAATAACTGACGAAAAAAGGCTGATACGGGAAAAGCGACGAGTTAGCGAAGAGGCTCTAGCGCTGCACAGTCATCGTTCGTGGATACTCGCGACGGATGGCGGTGTCGACGTTCCCAAGTCAGCCGGGGTTGGAATCCTGCTTTCATCCCTCAATTCATCGGAG
>NW_889207.1:0-366 GCF_000209065.1 Trypanosoma cruzi | reverse complement strand
GCTTTCTTCAGACTCTCTTGTGGCGCACAGCTGCTCTGCAAGTATAGGCGCTGACAAACACACACACACATGCACACACATGCCGTGCTTAAAACGCTGAGAATGCACGCACGCACAGGATTGTGGCTGCCGAGGCCCTCGCGAGGGGGAAAAAACCTGCATTTTTTTTTTTTGACATGTTGCTCGGTGTGTGCTGACGCGTGACGAATAACAACACGCCCCAATAAGCAGAAAAGAAGTAAAACAAAATGGCGCTGAGCGGCACACCGGTAAGCCAAAAATACGCAATCACCAATAAAAAGCCGGCGATCACCCAGCAGGCACATCAAGCGTCCTCAAACCACTGGACAGACAAAAAAAAAGAGC
>NW_889206.1:0-366 GCF_000209065.1 Trypanosoma cruzi | reverse complement strand
CGATCCACGACTGACGCTAAATGTGGCGGCTACCAAGCAATGCGCTGCCACTTCGCAACGGATATCGCAGCTACGCTGCATAGCGCATAAAGAGGCGGGACCATCTCCACATGACCTACGCACGTTCGTCATCGGATACGGTGCTCCCAAATTACGCTATGGCAGCGAGCTCATATGGGCAGTAGCGACGGATTCAGCGAAGAATGAGATGCAGAAGACGTATGCAACCCTGACACGCATTGTCAGTGGAGTTCCGAGCACTGTTGACCCGGAATCCGCACTTCTAGAGGCTAATATGCCGGCGCTTCATGTCCTCTGGCTGCGCGCGCGACTCTCCATATTTGAGAACACACGCGCATGTCAGAT
>NW_889205.1:0-365 GCF_000209065.1 Trypanosoma cruzi | reverse complement strand
CGACCAGTTGGTGGAGAGGACACTTCATGTGGGCAAGGGGGAGGCGGTGAGGGCGCTCGTGTACTTTCGGACGAAGAACTACCCGCCTGACTGGAACTGCCCAAGTGCGGCGAACAGCACATGTCTCATGCAGCGTTTTTCAGCGATGGAGTGCCTACGTCTGTACGGCTCGCGTTTTGCCGGCTTTCCCGCCCACTTGCGTTACGCAGCGGAATTACGAGACGGCCTTCAAAGACATACCAGATGGCCGTTTGATGATGTGTGCGGGGTGCCTCTCCGTCCTAAACCCATCGTGCTTTTTATTATTGACGGCGTGGGTGACGCCACTTATTCAGAGCTTGGTCATGACACCGCTGAGTGTGCCG
>NW_889204.1:0-365 GCF_000209065.1 Trypanosoma cruzi | reverse complement strand
TCGTACGGGGCCGCAGCCGCAGCGTGGTTTACTACGATAAGTCGTCATATATCTCTTCGTACGGGGCCGCAGCCGCAGCGTGGTTACTACGATTCGTCGTGTTGTATCCAACGTCCGGGGCAGCCGCTGCAACTTGGATAATTCGACACGTCGTCCTGTATCTAACGTCCGGGGCAGCCGCTGCAAACTTGGATAATTCGACACGTCGTGTTGTATCCAACGTCCGGGGCCACCGCCCTACCATTTTTTATTTCTTGCAGCGGCCAACCCCGGCAGTAAGGACAAAAAAAAGAATCGCGCTTTCTTAATGTTTTTCCTGTTTGGGGGCGGGGATCTTTGTTTTCTATGATTGTCTCTTTTTTTTG
>NW_889203.1:0-365 GCF_000209065.1 Trypanosoma cruzi | reverse complement strand
ACTCCCGCAGTGCCGCGGAAGTCAACAGTGGGTGGATTACCTCACATCCCTAAAGGAGGTGTTGCAAATGTTAGAGGCGCTGCGGTCGGCGGCGAGTGTTCCTTCTTTCCTAGCGTGTCCGTGTGCATGAGTTGGAGAGAAAAGAGAGTACAGCAGCAACAGCGGCAATACACCAGACACGTCAGTGGGGAGCAGAGCAGGGCACCCACGCAGAGAGCGAGCCATAAGACAATCCGGAAGGGACAGCACGGAGGACCATCGCCCACAGAAAAGAGCAGCAACACGGCAAGTCACGGCGGGCCATCGGTGTGTGCGGGCCAGCCCTCACGCGGTGCAACACGCCACACCCAACAGCGAAAGACAGA
>NW_889202.1:0-365 GCF_000209065.1 Trypanosoma cruzi | reverse complement strand
TTCCTTCTATTCTAATTCCTTTCGCATTGCTGGTCAGTTATTTTTATTTTTTTCTTTCCGTTCACCCCCATCCCTTTTACAATATAAATACATCGGTGTATGTGTCCCGTTAGAGATGTTTCACCCCCCCCCCCCCCCCTCCCCACCCCGCTTTTTTTTTTTTTTTTTTTTCGTTTCATTACTTATTTCCTGCTTCCGTCTGCGGTAAGTCAAATTTCTTCATGAGGGTTCTCGCCAAGGAATGTTGTCACCATCCCACGGTTTCGGCGTGTCACGTTGTTATTCCCCTGAGACGCTGAAGGGCTTGTCGTGCTGGTGACAGGGTCCTCATCGTCGGGGTCGGGGCCCTTCTCCAAAGTCAGCCG
>NW_889201.1:0-364 GCF_000209065.1 Trypanosoma cruzi | reverse complement strand
CCCTCGCGAGGGCCTCGGCAGCCACAATCCTGTGCGTGCGTGCATTCTCAGCGTTTTAAGCACGGCATGTGTGTGCATGTGTGTGTGTGTTTGTCAGCGCCTATACTTGCAGAGCAGCTGTGCGCCACAAGAGAGTCTGAAGAAAGCAACGGCAGAGAGAGGCAGATAAGCACACACGCAAATTACTCATATCATCACACACACACACACGCAGCCGCGGAATGGGTGCACTCAACCACAAAATCAAAAAGAAAAACAAAACAAAAAGCCGAAGCGTGGGACTACCAGCGCACACACACTCTCATTGCTCCCGTAAAGCAAACAAACACACAGGGAGAGAGAGAGAGGTCGCCCACTCAATGCA
>NW_889200.1:0-364 GCF_000209065.1 Trypanosoma cruzi | reverse complement strand
TGTTCCACAACGGTTTTCAATTTTGATGAGGGGTCCTTCGCGGCACTTGGGACCGTGTACAAAAACCCCCCCCCCCCCTCCCAGGCCACACTGGGGAGGGGTCAGGGTCCGGGATGTCGGCCCCGGGATAGCGCCGTGGACGGCGTCAGGGGGCGGAAAAGACGCACATGGCGAGTGTGGAACAGCAAATGCAGCCGAGTGTGCGAGCAAAGCAAAAACACCGGAAAACACTGGAAGAAGCGCGGCATACGCGGAAAAAAGGCGAATAAAAGGAACGAGACGGAGAAAACACCAAACAAAACAAAGATGCAGGCAATAGCAGCCATGAAGCGAAAATGAGGGGGCCCGAAGGAGTGGCGGACAC
>NW_889199.1:0-364 GCF_000209065.1 Trypanosoma cruzi | reverse complement strand
CAGACAAAAAAAAAGAGACAATCATAGAAAACAAAGATCCCCGCCCCCAAACAGGAAAAGCATTAAAGAAAACGCGATTCTTTTTTTTGTCCTTACTGCCGGGGTTGGCCGCCGCAAGAAATAAAAAATGGTAGGGCGGTGGCCCCGGACGCTAGATACAGCACGACGTGTCGAATTATCCAAGTTGCAGCGGCTGCCCCGGACGTTAGATACGGGACGACGTGTCGAATTATCCAAGTTGCAGCGGCTGCCCCGGTCGTTAGATACAGCACGACGTGTCGAATTATCCAAGTTGCAGCGGTGGCCTCGGGCGTTAGATATATGACGACTTACAGTAGTAACCACGCTGAGGCTGCGCATCCTA
>NW_889198.1:0-364 GCF_000209065.1 Trypanosoma cruzi | reverse complement strand
AAAGCAACTGTTCATAACTTCACTAAACATTTCTTGGATGCAGCTGCCGAGGAGGCGAGGGACCCAACGACGACGAGCGCACCGGAGAAACTGGAGGGATTGTACGACTCTGTGTAAAATGCGAGCTGGAGCCATGCGGTGAAATTTCCGGACGGCGTGGAGCGAAAGGAAAAACGGTTATGGGAATGGGGGTGCATGAGGGGAATCCAGAACAGTCATGGACGTACAAGAAAGCTGACGACGCTATCGAAAAGAATGACGCTGTGCAGCAATTCGGTGCGGCACCTCCCGTGTTGATGGTGCTCACCTCGGAGAAGGGATGGCCGTACTCGCGGAATACGATACAGGATCTTCCCAAGGACGT
>NW_889197.1:0-364 GCF_000209065.1 Trypanosoma cruzi | reverse complement strand
GTGGGAAAATGGAGCGGGGCGATGTATGGCCGCGTCCCTCCCATTGTTCACTGCACGATGGTGTAGTGCACATTGTGCTGTTGGCTCTGCGATTTGACTGCGGTCTCCTGTGCGGCAATGGTGGTGGGTGGAGGAGAGTGTTGACCCGCGGCGGGATGGTGGGATTGTGCCTTCGTTTTTTTCTCCCCTCCTTCTGTGAAGGCGTACACTTATTTTTAGTGTTAGGGATAGGGCAAACAGAGAGGTCAATTGAATAAATTAAAAGGGCGATGGTGTCACTGGCGTGATTGTGGCGTCTGTGCTTTTTTGTGTCGGTGGCTGTACTGCAGTACGGACTGTCTGTGGCCGGATGCTTCTGCGTGCC
>NW_889196.1:0-363 GCF_000209065.1 Trypanosoma cruzi | reverse complement strand
CCGGACTCACGCCGTCCAGCACAACGTGGCGCAGCGTCACCTCGCTCGCACCGGCAGGCACAACGAACGCCGACTGCACCGTCACGCCCTCGCGGACGAACACACTCGACGCAGTGCCCACGGCAGGCGGCAGCACGGGAGCGCCCACAGGCACGCACGCCTCGCCGTACCCGCCGCTGCCGCACGCGCACACGCACACACCGTTCCTCATGCTTGCCGACGCCGTCCCGGGCGCGTAGCACTGCGTGTCCCTGTCGCAGACGTCGCACCCAGCAACGTCGATGCGCCAGAAATAGAGTCACAATGCACGCGCGCCGCCAAGCTCGAAACACGGCGGGAAGAAGGCCAAGCCCGCCGTGTTTC
>NW_889195.1:0-363 GCF_000209065.1 Trypanosoma cruzi | reverse complement strand
TGCTTGGAGGAAATTCGCGAGATCTTGCCCACAGGGGTGCTGCAGTCGGCGGATCGTTTTCGAGTGGCTGCTGCACCACACGCTGTGGTCTAAATTTTTGTTTCGAATTATGAATGGTGGTGGTCAGAGACACTCTCTTTCAATGTCTGTTTGCGTGTTCACACACTGGACGCCAAACAACCCGGAACTATCCGCTGCTTGGAGGAAATTTCGCGAGCTCTTGTCCACAGGGGTGCTGCACTCGGCGGATCGTTTTCGAGTGGCTGCTGCACCACACGCTGTGGTCTAAATTTTTGTTTCCAATTATTAATGGTGGTGGTCAGAGAAACTTTCTTTCAATGTCTGTTTGCGTGTTCACACACT
>NW_889194.1:0-363 GCF_000209065.1 Trypanosoma cruzi | reverse complement strand
GACAGCACCGAGATGTATGTTTCTTCAGGGTCCCTCGCATCCGTCGTGTTGTCACGCTCTCGGCCCTGTGGACACGGCACATTCTCCCTCTCTCGCACTCCCACCATCACCAACAGCACCAACATACATGTGCATTATTCATATCCGTTTCCATCCCTCCCCACCGCTTCCAAATTCCCTCCGTGCCACCTCCCGTCAACCGTGACTCCTCCACGCATCCTCCCTCCCACAACAGTACCTTCCTCCCCCCTCCCCGCCCCTTATTTTTTATTCTTCCATTGAGGGTGCTTGGCGCCTCTTGCCCTCCGCTGCTCGTCTCTCCGTCTAACATGGAGGAAGACGACAAAGACGCAGCAAACCACA
>NW_889193.1:0-363 GCF_000209065.1 Trypanosoma cruzi | reverse complement strand
TTCAATTCGCACTCGTGCCTCGTCATCCAGCACCCGCAACTTTTCCTCCGACACGATGCACCTTGACATGGACGCCTCCGCTTCATCCACAATAGCGCCACGAACATTTTTTTCCCACGTCTGCAAGAGGTCACGACCCACAGTTTCCTCTTCCTCAATACAGAGGATCGCGGTGTAAAAGGAACGCCAGGCCCAAGCCCCATTCTTCATCACTGCGTGATATATCTGCAGTGTCCCCAGTTCCTTCTCCTCCTGTGCGCAAATGGAGTCCCTCGATTGCGACTCGGCCTCTTCAAAAAGCCGCACCTGTTGGATGAAAAAGTAGAACCGGTCTATCCACCGCGCTGCGCACCATAGTGGATA
>NW_889192.1:0-362 GCF_000209065.1 Trypanosoma cruzi | reverse complement strand
ACGCCGCTGGCGCCGTGACCGCTGCTGGGAGCACGCTGAGCTTTGTGCGCAACCGAGCGCTGCTGCCGCGGATGCTGTCGCTGAGCCTGTCGCTCTCGGCTGGGGCGCATTTGAGGGTGGCGTGCGCGGAACTTGATGGTCTGTACCGTGTGATAGTGGAGTCTGGGGTGTTTCTCAGCGGCGTCATCAGTGGTGGCGGTCGCAGCCACTTTGTGCTGCTCTGTCGCAACCTGCACTACCGGCTCGGCGGGTTCCTGCCGCACACGGGCGTTGTGGCAGCCGTCACGGAAGAGACCGCGCTGCTTGTGCGAGGGCGCTGCCGCCTTCTGCCCTTTGAGACGGTGTACCTTGAGGACGCAGCC
>NW_889191.1:0-362 GCF_000209065.1 Trypanosoma cruzi | reverse complement strand
GTTTGGCGTTCAGTGTGTGAACACGCAAACAGACATTGAAAGAGAGTGTCTCTGACCACCACCATTCATAATTCGAAACAAAAACATAGACCACAGCGTGTGGTGCAGCAGTCGCTCGAAAACGATTATCCGAGTGCAGCACCGTTGTGGGCAAGATCTCGCGAAATTCCTCCAAGCAGCGGATAGTTCCGGGTTGTTTGGCGTTCAGTGTGTGAACACGCAAACAGACATTGAAAGAGAGTGTCTCTGACCACCACCATTCATAATTCGAAACAAAAACATAGACCACAGCGTGTGGTCCAAATTTTTGTTTCCGATTGTGAATGGTGGGAGTCAGAGGCACTCTCTGTCAATATCTGTTT
>NW_889190.1:0-362 GCF_000209065.1 Trypanosoma cruzi | reverse complement strand
GCGGCCACCACCGCAGCCGCACACGCAACAACAAGAAGAAGCAAAAGAGGGGAGGTGGTGTGCGAGACCGCGTTGCTGCAGTCACTATAAGGGGAACGCAGCTCTTGACGCAAAAAGGGCCGAAGTGGCGTTTTTTCCTCTTCTACCTGTTCTCGTTTTTGTTGTTCCTGACGTCTTCTGGTAGGGTCCAAGACCAGACCGTGCAACTGTTCGCTGCTTCTCACAGATTCCGTGAGGTCACCGCCGCTCATGCTTCTGCCGTTTTTGTTTTTGTTGTTTCCAATGACGGGCGTTTTGTCAGGGGAGCACCACACGCGCGAGAGCATCTGCCCGTGGCACTCGATGGAGTACACCCCAACCTG
>NW_889189.1:0-361 GCF_000209065.1 Trypanosoma cruzi | reverse complement strand
GGATCCATTTTTGGTTTCCAACGATGTTGCGTGGGAGGGTAGCGCGAGTGCAGTTCCTTTTGTTCCTTCTGCCATCCCACCCGCTATTGCCCTCCACGCGGAGGGAGGGAATCCGGTGGTTGCGGGTAACTAAAGGCTGCCAATCCATGAGCCCTACGACGCACCGCGTTATCGTAGATGGTGGGTGTTGAATTTATTATTATTATTATTATTCATGTGAGTTTGAGTGTGAGATTCTTTTTTTTTTTTTTTTTCTGCATGCGGGATGCCGTGCACACTGAACCAACTTGTCACCATCTTCTTCTGTTTTTTTATTATTCTGCAGGGATAGGAGACAGGACTTCATCCAACTCGCATATTC
>NW_889188.1:0-361 GCF_000209065.1 Trypanosoma cruzi | reverse complement strand
AATGCACGCACGCACAGGATTGTGGCTGCGGAGGCCCTCGCGAGGGGCGAAGAAGCCTGCGTTTTGTTTTTTTGACATGTTGCTAGTTGTGTGCTGACGCGTGACGAATAACAACACGCCCCAATAAGCAGAAAAGAAGTAAAACAAAATGGCACTGAGCGGCACATCCCGCGCGGCAGCCGCGACAGCCCAAAACAATATGGACACACAAAATGGAACAAGCCAAGGCCGCCGCCGAAGCAGCACACAAAGCATACACGTTGCCTCGCCAGGAGACATCCTGCTTCGAGCCGAATTCATCCAAAAAGTGGAGGACTAAAATCAAACATTACGCCGTTGCTTCACTATGCTTCTGGAAGCC
>NW_889186.1:0-361 GCF_000209065.1 Trypanosoma cruzi | reverse complement strand
GAATGGTGGTGGTCAGAGACACTCTCTTTCAATGTCTGTTTGCGTGTTCACACACTGGACACCAAACAACCCTGAACTATCCGCTGCTTGGAGGAACTTCGCGAGATCTTGCCCACAGTGGTGCTGCACTCGGCGGATCGTTTTCGAGCGGCTGCTGCACCACATGCTGTGGTCTAAATTTTTGTTGCGAATTATGAATGGTGGTGGTCAGAGACACTCTCTTTCAATGTCTGTTTGCGTGTTCACACTCCGGACACCAAACAACCCTGAATTATCCGCTGCTTGGAGGGACTTCGCGAGATCTTGCCCAACAGTGGTGCTGCAGTCGGCGGATCGTTTTCGAGCGGCTGCTGCACCACAT
>NW_889185.1:0-361 GCF_000209065.1 Trypanosoma cruzi | reverse complement strand
GAGACAAAATGCACTCCACCAGGCTGTTGTGTGTCAATAATGCGCTGCCACTTTCCGCCTCTTGAAACCCAAAGCAGGCAACCACCCGCGCAAAGTATATAGAGAGAATAAAGGAGGGGTGCGCCCTTCTCTCTCTCTCTCTTCTTCCCAATGTACCCATCCCCTTTCCCAGTGTATCCGCGTTTTGTTTTTTTAAGCCGCCACAAGAAGCCACAAACACATACAGAAAAAAAAAAAATTTGACACACAAAAAATTCCGTGAACAGCGCACAAGAAGCAACAAACATGGGATTAGGGGACAGCACGCAGATAACACAGGGCGAGGAGCGTAAAAATGGTCGCCGGAAAAGGTTGAAGAGAG
>NW_889184.1:0-361 GCF_000209065.1 Trypanosoma cruzi | reverse complement strand
CCTAACTGTTGTTGTGCGTGACTCTCATCGCTGGATGGGACGGTGCGTGGCTGTGTGACTTGTCTCTTTTTTTGCTTTCACTCTGCGCTGACGGGGAGTTAGTTTGTGCTGAAGGCTGCACGCAAGTGACAGGAGTGATGGCGATGATGATGACTGGCCGTGTTCTGCAGGGTGCGTGCCATTCTGCCGAATAGAGGGCAGGAGTCGCATCACGCCTGCGCACCGTGCCGCCACTCGGGGAACGATTTCCCGGTCAACACCAGGAATAGAGTCCTCGCCACACCGACAAGCGCCTGTCACGCGGTGTGCACGCTTTCCTTTTCCTCCTGGACATCCATTCCGTACAGTCGGCTGACTGCAG
>NW_889183.1:0-360 GCF_000209065.1 Trypanosoma cruzi | reverse complement strand
GGATCGTTTTCGAGTGGCTGCTGCACCGCACGTTGTGGTCTAAATTTTTGTTTCGAATTATGAATGGTGGTGGTCAGAGGCACTCTCTGTCAATGTCTGTTTGCGTGTTCACACACTGGACGCCAAACAACCCTGAACCATCCGCTGCTTGGAGGAATGTCGCGAGATCTTGCCCACAAGGGTGCTGCACTCGGCGGATCGTTTTCGAGTGGCTGCTGCACCGCACGTTGTGGTCTAAATTTTTGTTTCGAATTATGAATGGTGGTGGTCAGAGACACTCTCTTTCAATGTCTGTTTGCGTGTTCACACACTGGACGCCAAACAACCCTGACCATCCGCTGCTTGGAGGAATGTCGCGAG
>NW_889182.1:0-360 GCF_000209065.1 Trypanosoma cruzi | reverse complement strand
GCATTCATGAGCGGCGTGCGCAGCCCCTCGGCCGTTTTTTGAAGGGCGCCTGTATTGCGAGTAATTCCCTCTCGGGCGCACATTGCATGTAGATGCCTCTTGTCCAAAGATATGAGAACGTTGGCATCGCACAGTGCGTTGGGTTTCTCGCCGATCGACGAAAGGCTGGGCTGCCCTCGCATAAGCGTCCGTCTGGTGAACAGCGGTGTAAAGACGGGCGCGCGGTTTGGAAAGCCGGATGCCGGGATCGGATGCAATCGTGAGCTGCATCCGGAATGTATTCAGTAGGGACCTCCCCATATTCATGATTCGATCGGGGGGATCCTGCAGGACTTCCAGCGCGCTGATCCACTCGACCAA
>NW_889181.1:0-360 GCF_000209065.1 Trypanosoma cruzi | reverse complement strand
AAAAAAAAAAAAAAAAAGGGGTCCGTAGACCCCGGTCAAAAGAAATTGACCAAACATAACCGCCAGAGGCGGGTTGGAAGCTTCGCGTACCAATATAGTACAGAAACTGTATCAATAATAGCGTTAGTTGAAAGGAGTTGTGTTCCACAACGGTTTTCAATTTTGATGAGGGGTCCTTCGCGGCACTTGGGACCGTGTACAAAAACCCCCCCCCCCCCTCCCAGGCCACACTGGGGAGGGGTCAGGGTCCGGGATGTCGGCCCCGGGATAGCGCCGTGGACGGCGTCAGGGGGCGGAAAAGACGCACATGGCGAGTGGGAACAGCAAATGCAGCCGAGTGTGCGAGCAAAGCAAAAACAC
>NW_889180.1:0-360 GCF_000209065.1 Trypanosoma cruzi | reverse complement strand
GTGCATGCATATATACAATGGGCACATTATTGTGTGTGCTTCGTGGGGTGAGGCGACGACGAGAGTCCATGCAAGGGGACACACACACAGAGAGAGAAGGAAGTGTGTGTATGCGGGCGGTGCATGGCTCTCTCACACTCACTCTCACGCGGCCACCACCGCAGCCGCAGCCGCACAAACCACGAAACAGATGGAATCAGTGCGATTGCAGAACTCGCACACCGTCCTGCAAACCAGAAGTTTAAAAAGCAATATGAAACAAGAATTCAAAAAAAAAAAAATGCAGGTTTTTTCCCCCTCGCGAGGGCCTCGGCAGCCACAATCCTGTGCGTGCGTGCATTCTCAGCGTTTTAAGCACGG
>NW_889179.1:0-360 GCF_000209065.1 Trypanosoma cruzi | reverse complement strand
GAAAACATCGGGTACAGCGCTGCGGTGAACATCGGGCCACGGCTTGCACTCTCGCTGCCGCGCGAGGAAGTGCCTTTTGTTTTTGTGACAAACAGCGACGTAAAGTTTTCACCCGATCTCCTTCCCAACCTTCTACGCGATGTGCATGAAATGACGAGGCATGATGATTTGCCTCCCAGGGGATGGGGCATGGTTTTGGTGTCATCCCCATTTGAGAGGAACTACAAAGAATGGGTGAAGCGGAGCGGTGCCACAGAAACAATTATGAATTGCCCTGGTGAAAGCGATGTGAAGGCGATGTGCGTTTGGATGAGGCGCCATCAGCCCGTGCGGGAGCAGGCGGAGCACTGGCAGGTGGTG
>NW_889178.1:0-358 GCF_000209065.1 Trypanosoma cruzi | reverse complement strand
GCTGCTTGGAGGAATTTCGCGAGCTCTTGCCCACAAGGGTGCTGCAGTCGGCGGATCGTTTTCGAGCGGCTGCTGCACCACACGCTGTGGTCTATGTTTTTGTTTCGAATTATGAATGGCGGGAGTCAGAGGCACTCTCTTTCAATGTATGTTTGCGTGTTCACACACTGGACACCAAACAACCCGGAACTATCCGCTGCTTGGAGGAATTTCGCGAGCTCTTGCCCACAATGGTGCTGCAGTCGGCGGATCGTTTTCGAGCGGCTGCTGCACCACACGTTGTGGTCTATGTTTTTGTTTCGAATTATGAATGGCGGGAGTCAGAGCCACTCTCTTTCAATGTATGTTTGCGTGTTCA
>NW_889177.1:0-358 GCF_000209065.1 Trypanosoma cruzi | reverse complement strand
TGATCGTTTTCGAGCGGCCGCTGCATCACACGTTGTGGTCTAAATTTTTGTTTCCGATTATGAATGGTGGGAGTCAGAGGCACTCTCTGTCAATATCTGTTTGCGTGTTCACACACTGGACACCAAACAACCCTGAACTATCCGCTGCTTGGAGGAATTTCGCGAGCTCTTGCCCACAAGGGTGCTGCACTCGGCTGATCGTTTTCGAGCGGCCGCTGCATCACACGTTGTGGTCTAAATTTTTGTTTCCGATTATGAATGGTGGGAGTCAGAGGCACTCTCTTTCAATATCTGTTTGCGTGTTCACACACTGGACACCAAACAAGCCTGAACTATCCGGCTGCTTGGAGGAATTTCG
>NW_889176.1:0-357 GCF_000209065.1 Trypanosoma cruzi | reverse complement strand
TCCCTCCATCCACGCACTGCCGCCTCTAGCGCCCATGACTTCTTTTCGGCTTCTACAGACGCCACAACCTCCGAAATTTTACTTCGCACCTGCCTTGTTTTTTGCTGATGATCCACAAGTTCCTGTTGTTCCGCGTCCTTGATGCAGCACACGTCCGTCATCATTTTCACGACTTTTTCCCACTGGAAGGGGAATATAATGATTGGCGTTCTGAGGGTGCGAAAGAGGCTAAAAATGAGATTGTTCAAGTGTTTACCCCGCAAGCTGTTGTTATTTCAAATGAACTACTTGAGAATGTGAAAAAATCGGTGCCATATAGGCCTTTTTATGCTCCTGAAGATCAGCTTCGAAAGTTCC
>NW_889175.1:0-357 GCF_000209065.1 Trypanosoma cruzi | reverse complement strand
AACAAACAGCAGTGGGACGGGTTTTAAGCACACACACACACAGGCAGAGGAATGGGTAGATAGAGACCAGGGCACAGTACCCACAAAATCAAAAAGGAAAACAAAACAAAAAGCCGAAGCGTGGGACGACCAGCGCACACACACTCTCATTACTCCCGTAAAGCAAAACACACACACAGAGGGAGAGAGAGAGAGGTCGCCCACTCAATGCAACAAAAACAAAACAGAAACAGTTACGGTGCTCCGTCCATGCAGCCAGGCAGGACGGCAGCGGTGCGTGTCGTGCAAAAGAGAGCACCAACGGGCCTGCATGGGTGTGCATGCATATATACAATGGGCACATTATTGTGTGCGCTT
>NW_889174.1:0-357 GCF_000209065.1 Trypanosoma cruzi | reverse complement strand
TGGACTCCCGGCCATTCATAATTCAAGACAAAAATTTAGACAACAAGCGTGTGGTGCAGCAGCCGCTCGAAAACGATCCGCCGACTGCAGCACCCTTGTGGGCAAGAGCTCGCGAAATTCCTCCAAGAAGCGGATAATTCAGGGTTAGTTTAGAGTGTACCAGTGTGTGCACACGCAAACAGTACATTGAAAGAGAGTGCCTCTGACTCCCGCCATTCATAATTCAAAACAAAAACATATACCACAACGTGTGGTGCAGCAGCCGCTCGAAAACGATCCGCCGACTGCAGCACCATTGTGGGCAAGAGCTCGCGAAATTCCTCCAAGCAGCGGATAATTCAGGGTTGTTTGGTGTCC
>NW_889173.1:0-356 GCF_000209065.1 Trypanosoma cruzi | reverse complement strand
TTGTGTGTGCTTCGTGGGGTGAGGCGACGACGAGAGTCCATGCAAGGGGACACACACACAGAGAGAGAAGGAAGTGTGTGTATGCGGGCGGTGCATGGCTCTCTCACACTCACTCTCACGCGGCCACCACCGCAGCCGCAGCCGCACAAACCACGAAACAGATGGAATCAGTGCGATTGCAGAACTCGCACACCGTCCTGCAAACCAGAAGTTTAAAAAGCAATATGAAACAAGAATTCAAAAAAAAAAAAAATGGAAAAAATTTAGGCTTCTGCAGCATTTTTCACGTCCATTATGCACTTATTAATTATTGGCTTCATTATGCCATTGTTTTTCAATATTTACCTGGTGAACGG
>NW_889172.1:0-356 GCF_000209065.1 Trypanosoma cruzi | reverse complement strand
CCTCCCACTCGGTGATGCGGGGATTAAGGCAGTTCGCAGGTGAAAAGCCCTTCGAGAGCGCCCAGGTACTGCCGTTGTCCGTCGAGTAAATGATCATGGAGGCGGACGGGACCTTAATTTTGGACTGTTCCGTGGCGCGAAAGACGGCGAGGGCGCATCAAAAAGGCCGCACGGCTCTCCGAGTCCATCGGCTGTTCGTGCGTGCGGCATAAGGTCGTAAATTGCCCCGTCAGAGACATTCTCGGCTCCCGCGTTGACGGCGCCCACATCTCTCGAGCGACCTCGTTCGCCCTCCTCACGCAGCCGGCCCAAAGCGGGGATGTCGGTGTTCCGTCGTGACACAGTCGATCGCCGTT
>NW_889171.1:0-355 GCF_000209065.1 Trypanosoma cruzi | reverse complement strand
TGTTTGGTGTCCAGTGTGTGAACACGCAAACAGATAGTGACAGAGAGTGCCTCTGACTCCCACCATTCACAATCGGAAACAAAAATTTGGACCACAACGTGTGATGCAGCAGCCGCTCGAAAACGATCAGCCGAGTGCACCACCCGTGTGGACAAGAGCTCGCGAAATTCCTCCAAGCAGCGGATAGTTCAGGGTTGTTTGGTGTCACAGTGTGTGAACACGCAAACAGATAGTGACAGAGGAAGTGCCTCTGACTCCCACCATTCACAATCGGAAACAAAAATTTGGACCACAACGTGTGATGCAGCAGCCGCTCGAAAACGATCAGCCGAGTGCACCACCCGTGTGGCCAAGA
>NW_889170.1:0-355 GCF_000209065.1 Trypanosoma cruzi | reverse complement strand
ACGTCGTGCTGTATCTAGCGTCCGGGGCAGCCGCTGCAACTTGGATAATTCGACACGTCGTGCTGTATCTAGCGTCCGGGGCAGCCGCTGCAACTTGGATAATTCGACACGTCGTGCTGTATCTAACGTCCGGGGCAGCCGCTGCAACTTGGATAATTCGACACGTCGTCCCGTATCTAACGTCCGGGGCAGCCGCTGCAACTTGGATAATTCGACACGTCGTCCTGTATCTAGCGTCCGGGGCAGCCGCTGCAACTTGGATAATTCGACACGTCGTCCTGTATCTAACGTCCGGGGCAGCCGCTGCAAACTTGGATAATTCGACACGTCGTGTTGTATCCAACGTCCGGGGCCA
>NW_889169.1:0-355 GCF_000209065.1 Trypanosoma cruzi | reverse complement strand
GGAGGACGAGCAGGTTAAACTTGCCTTTGACATTTTGGTCGAGTGGATCGGCGTACTGGACTGTGAGAGACTGCACGAACCAACGCCGTTTCTGCAACATCTCACCGGAACACTCCGCTCTCATGCGCTCCAATGACGATCCCACTGCAGCGGGACGGAAGCTGTTCCCCCGACGACAAGGGAGGCCGATGCACCGCCTGTGGAGAGACGGCCCTCCACACGGCGTCGGAAGAAGAAATGCCCGTACTGTGACGCCACACTGGTGGGACACACGAACCACATCAGCCACTGTCGGTGCTTTCATCCGGAACACCCTCCACCGCTTCCCGACCTCCACCGCGATTGCTGCGACACG
>NW_889168.1:0-355 GCF_000209065.1 Trypanosoma cruzi | reverse complement strand
TTAGCAACGTCAATTGCTTTATTTATTTTTTCAGTTGCTAGTTCGTAATCTTCTTTTGAACTATTTTCGTTGATATTTTTTGTTGCTTCAGCAATAGCTTTGTCTAATTTATCTTTAACAGCCTTATATTTATCATTTATTAATTTAGATGTAAATTCTTCTGCGGATTTTTTAGCTTCTTCATATTCTTTTTTTGATTTATCTAAAGAACCATCATTACTATCAATTTGTTGTTTATCTTTTTTGACTTCTTCAATAGCTTTGCTTATATTTTAGCTATTGTTATTATTTTAATTGCTATGTCTATATTCTTAGTTGTAAAACATAGATTACTAGGTGCTATAGCCAGTGTCAC
>NW_889167.1:0-355 GCF_000209065.1 Trypanosoma cruzi | reverse complement strand
AGGGTTAGGGTTAGGGTTAGGGTTAGGGTTAGGGTTAGGGTTAGGGTTAGGGTTAGGGTTAGGGTTAGGGTTAGGGTTAGGGTTAGGGTTAGGGTTAGGGTTAGGGTTAGGGTTAGGGTTAGGGTTAGGGTTAGGGTTAGGGTTAGGGTTAGGGTTAGGGTTAGGGTTAGGGTTAGGGTTAGGGTTAGGGTTAGGGTTAGGGTTAGGGTTAGGGTTAGGGTTAGGGTTAGGGTTAGGGTTAGGGTTAGGGTTAGGGTTAGGGTTAGGGTTAGGGTTAGGGTTAGGGTTAGGGTTAGGGTTAGGGTTAGGGTTAGGGTTAGGGTTAGGGTTAGGGTTAAGGTTAGGGTTAGGGTTA
>NW_889166.1:0-355 GCF_000209065.1 Trypanosoma cruzi | reverse complement strand
TGCTGCAGGGGGAGATAACTACAACATTACTTTTGTGGACCTGACGGAGAAGCTGGAGGAGATGAAGAAGGTGGTGGCTGCGAGGAGCCCCGTGACTGCGACGACATTGATGGCATGGAACTGCAGGATGGCGATGGTGACGGGAGGACGCTGGTGTCGCACTGGTCGCAGCGCCACGCGAAGGATGAGTGGATGGCACCGATTGGGAGTGCCGGCTGCCGCACGGAGCTGACGCTGGCCGCACCGGCTGACCTGGGCTGCATGAGGGTGAAGTGGGAGATGGCGGAGCCGATGCGCTGGTGAAGGAATTCGTGCTGTGCGCTGCTGCAGAGGAAGTGCTCCGCACCGAACATGA
>NW_889165.1:0-355 GCF_000209065.1 Trypanosoma cruzi | reverse complement strand
CTTCGGGGGGTGAGGCGAGGACGAGAGTCCATGCAAGGGGACACACACACAGAGAGAGAAGGAAGTGTGTGTATGCGGGCGGGGCATGGCTCTCTCACACTCACTCTCACGCGGCCACCACCGCAGCCGCAGCCGCACAAACCACGAAACAGATGGAATCAGTGCGATTGCAGAACTCGCACACCGTCCTGCAAACCAGAAGTTTAAAAAGCAATATGAAACAAGAATTCAAAAAAAAAAAAATGGAAAAAACTTAGGCTTCTGCGGGAATCGAACCCGCGTCCCCGGATGACATTGTGAGCGTGTTTGCCACTGAGCTAAAAAAATGCGGTCGCGCGACTCCTTTTCACGTAAA
>NW_889164.1:0-355 GCF_000209065.1 Trypanosoma cruzi | reverse complement strand
AATTTTTTTTTCGAATTATGAATGGTGGTGGTCAGAGGCACTCTCTTTCAATGTCTGTTTGTGTGTTCACACACTGGACGCCAAACAACCCTGAACTATCCGCTGCTTGGAGGAGTTTCGCGAGATCTTGCCCACATGGGTGCTGCACTCGGCGGATCGTTTTCGAGCGGCTGCTGCACCACACGCTGTGGTCTAAATTTTTGTTTCGAATTATGAATGGTGGTGGTCAGAGGCACTCTCTTTACAATGTCTGTTTGCGTGTTCACACACTGGACGCCAAACAACCCTGAACTATCCGCTGCTTGGAGGAATGTCGCGAGATCTTGCCCACAAGGGTGCTGCAGTCGGCGGATCG
>NW_889163.1:0-354 GCF_000209065.1 Trypanosoma cruzi | reverse complement strand
CGCGTGAGAGTGAGTGAGAGAGCGCCATGCACCGCCCGCACACACACTCGTCTTTCACCCACTCTCTGTGTGTGTCCCCTTGCATGGACTCTCGCCCTCACCTCATCCCACGAAGCACACACATAATGTGCCCATTGTATATATTGCATGCACACCCATGCAGGCCCGTTGGTGCTCTCTTTTGCACGACACGCACCGCTGCCGTCCTGCCTGACTGCATGGGCGGAGCACCGTAACTGTTTCTGTTTTGTTTTTATTGCATTGAGTGGGCAACCTCTCTCTCTCTTCCTGTGTGTGTGTTTTGCTTTACGGGAGCAATGAGAGTGTGTGCGCTGTCGTCCCACGCTTCGCTTT
>NW_889162.1:0-354 GCF_000209065.1 Trypanosoma cruzi | reverse complement strand
GGGGGGTTTTTTTTTTTTTTCCTTCTTCTTCTTCTTCTGGGTTTTTTTTTTTTTTTTTTTTTTTTTGCGTGTTTTTTTTTTTTTTTTTGGTTTTTTGCGCTGGCCGCAGATGTCAATCAGACATAATTGCACACAAGTGTTAAATGTTTTCTTTTTGTTTTTCCCCCCCCCCTTCTCTCATCTTTTTTGTTTGTTTGTTTGACACTTGTACGACACACTCCTCCCTTTTCCTTCCCTTTTCCTTCCCTTCCCTTCTCTCCCCTCTTTAACCCTCCCCCTCTCTCACCATCTCCTTGAGCTATTTAGAGTTAGCGAGCAATAAGAGACAATTATTGAAGCACATGTGCGCATATA
>NW_889161.1:0-354 GCF_000209065.1 Trypanosoma cruzi | reverse complement strand
TTGTTTTACTTCTTTTCTGCTTATTGGGGCGTGTTGTTATTCGTCACGCGTCAGCACACACCGAGCAACATGTCAAAAAAAAAAATGCAGGTTTTTTCCCCCTCGCGAGGGCCTCGGCAGCCACAATCCTGTGCGTGCGTGCATTCTCAGCGTTTTAAGCACGGCATGTGTGTGCATGTGTGTGTGTGTTTGTCAGCGCCTATACTTGCAGAGCAGCTGTGCGCCACAAGAGAGTCTGAAGAAAGCAACGGCAGAGAGAGGCAGATAAGCACACACGCAAATTACTCATATCATCACACACACACACACGCAGGCCGCGGAATGGGTGCACTCAACCACAAAATCAAAAAGAAA
>NW_889160.1:0-353 GCF_000209065.1 Trypanosoma cruzi | reverse complement strand
AAACATAACCGCCAGAGCCGGGTTGGAAGCTTCGCGTACCAATATAGTACAGAAACTGTATCAATAATAGCGTTAGTTGAAAGGAGTTGTGTTCCACAACGGTTTTCAATTTTGATGAGGGTTCCTTCGCGCCACTTGGGACCGTGTACAAAACCCCCCCCCCCCCCTCCCAGGCCACACTGGGGAGGGGTCAGGGTCCGGGATGTCGGCCCCGGGATAGCGCCGTGGACGGCGTCAGGGGGCGGAAAAGACGCACATGGCGAGTGTGGAACAGCAAATGCAGCCGAGTGTGCGAGCAAAGCAAAAACACCGGAAAACACAGGAAGAAGCGCGGCATACGCGGAAAAAAGGCG
>NW_889159.1:0-353 GCF_000209065.1 Trypanosoma cruzi | reverse complement strand
AGACACTCTCTTTCAATGTCTGTTTGCGTGTTCACACACTGGACGCCAAACAACCCTGAACTATCCGCTGCTTGGAGGAATTTCGCGAGATCTTGCCCACAAGGGTGCTGCACTCGCCGGATCGTTTTCGAGCGGCCGCTGCACCACACGTTGTGGTCTAAATTTTTGTTTCCGATTATGAATGGCGGGAGTCAGAGGCACTCTCTGTCAATGTATGTTTGCGTGTTCACACACTGGACACCAAACAACCCTGAATTATCCGCTTCTTGGAGGAGTTTCGCGAGCTCTTGCCCACAATGGTGCTGCACTCGGCGGATCGTTTTCGAGCGGCTGCTGCACCACACGCTGTGGTC
>NW_889158.1:0-353 GCF_000209065.1 Trypanosoma cruzi | reverse complement strand
AGCAACTGTTCATAACTTCACTAAACATTTCTTGGATGCAGCTGCCGAGGAGGCGAGGGACCCAACGACGACGAGCGCACCGGAGAAACTGGAGGGATTGTACGACTCTGTGTAAAATGCGAGCTGGAGCCATGCGGTGAAATTTCCGGACGGCGTGGAGCGAAAGGAAAAACGGGGATGGGAATGGGGGTGCATGAGGGGAATCCAGAACAGTCATGGACGTACAAGAAAGCTGACGACGCTATCGAAAAAGAATGACGCTGTGCAGCAATTCGGTGCGGCACCTCCCGTGTTGATGGTGCTCACCTCGGAGAAGGGATGGCCGTACTCGCGGAATACGATACAGGATCTTC
>NW_889157.1:0-352 GCF_000209065.1 Trypanosoma cruzi | reverse complement strand
GAAGTGTACTTCATTATGATGTATTTGCTTTTCCTTTTCTTTAAAATTAGTTTTCTTCGGTGTGCAGGGAAGAAAGGAAAGCACCACAAGTCAAAATTCACGGCCAAAAAAAAAAATAAAAGTGTGGCCAAAAACGACTGAGTAAATCATTTGGGATGTGAATGTTTAGTGTGGGGAGGGAGGGGGAGTATTTATATTTCTGTATTGCGGCCAGACGTTTTTTTTTTTTGTTTTTTTTTTTGCGTGTGTGTGTGTGTGTGCTGCAAGACCCAAGGCGGGGTCATTGTCTACTGTGACTATCCAGAAGAATTGTTACGGGACCATCGTTTACCAGACCAGTATTCAGCTATGA
>NW_889156.1:0-352 GCF_000209065.1 Trypanosoma cruzi | reverse complement strand
AAAAAAAAAAAAAATGATAAAATCCAAGCAAACGAAGTGGAAAAAACAACAAAAAAAGAAAAACGAAAAAGGAAAAAAAGAGAAATGAATGAAAAGAAAAGGTAATATGAATTTTGTAGCTTCTCATCCATTGAAATATATATAAATAAATATAAATATATATATAATCCGGTGCAGCAAAGGAGGAAGTGGTGGTGGTGGTGGAATGAGAAGAGAAAAGGAAAGGGGAAACGACAAAGGAAATTTCCTTTTTTTTTTTTTTTTTTTTTTTTTTTTTTTTTTTTGGGAAAACAAAAAATTAAAAATCTTAATGGGGCATGTCTTTCTTTCCTTCCCCCCCTCCCTCCCTCTC
>NW_889155.1:0-351 GCF_000209065.1 Trypanosoma cruzi | reverse complement strand
CACACAAGCACATGCACACACATGCCGTGTTTAAAACGCTGAGAATGCACGCACGCACAGGATTGTGGCTGCGGAGGCCCTCGCGAGGGGCGAAGAAGCCTGCGTTTTGTTTTTTTGACATGTTGCTCGGTGTGTGCTGACGCGTGACGAATAACAACACGCCCCAATAAGCAGAAAAGAAGTAAAACAAAATGGCGCTGAGCGGCACACCGGTAAGCCAAAAATACGCAATCACCAATAAAAAGCCGGCGATCACCCAGCAGGCACATCAAGCCTCCTAAAACCAACCTGGAATAGACAAAAAAGGGGGGGGGGGCAATCATAGAAACAAAGATCCGCCCCCCCCAACAC
>NW_889154.1:0-351 GCF_000209065.1 Trypanosoma cruzi | reverse complement strand
CGTTGTGGGCAAGAGCTCGCGACATTCCTCCAAGCAGCGGATAGTTCCGGGTTGTTTGGCGTCCAGTGTGTGAACACGCAAACAGACATTGAAAGAGAGTGTCTCTGACCACCACCATCCATAATTCGAAACAAAAATTTAGACCACAGCGTGTGGTGCAGCAGCCACTCGAAAACGATCCGCCGAGTGCAGCACCGTTGTGGGCAAGAGCTCGCGACATTCCTCCAAGCAGCGGATAGTTCCGGGTTGTTTGGTGTCCAGTGTGTGAACACGCAAACAAGACATTGAAAGAGAGTGTCTCTGACCACCACCATTCATAATTCGAAACAAAAATTTAGACACACAGCGTGT
>NW_889153.1:0-351 GCF_000209065.1 Trypanosoma cruzi | reverse complement strand
ATGGAATCAGTGCGATTGCAGAACTCGCACACCGTCGTGCAAGCCGGAAGTTTAAAAAGCAATATGAAACAAGAATTCAAAAAAAAAAAATGGAAAAAACTTAGGCTTCTGCGGGAATCGAACCCGCGTCCCCGGATGACATTGTGAGCGTGTTTGCCACTGAGCTAAAAAAATGCGGTCGCGCGACTCCTTTTCACGTAAAGTATTAATGTCGATCTTCGAACAATCGAGCACATTTGCGTTGTCCCCTGGAAAACGAAAAAGACGTGTTTAGGATGCGCAGCCGCAGCGTGGTTACTACTGTAAGTCGTCATATATCTAACGCCCGAGGCCACCGCTGCAGCTTGGATA
>NW_889152.1:0-351 GCF_000209065.1 Trypanosoma cruzi | reverse complement strand
GCCGTGGCGTCGCGCACGACGCCCTCCACGAACGATGGCTGTGCAGCGCTAAAGCCTCTTCGCTGACTCTGCGCTTTTCCCGTATCAGCTCCTCTTCGTCCGTTATTGAGTGGTCTATCGGAAGTTCCACACCGATGGTGACCCGGTGAGCGGAGGCCGCAAACCAGGGAGGAATGGAGCTGCGAAAGAACCGCTCTTCGCGTGGTGAGCTCTCGGTGATGCCATAGTCCTTTGTGTATGCGTCTACGAAGGCATATAGCTCGTCCCGAGATAATGGCGGGATGCGGAAACCGGCGCGAGGCGGTGGCTCAGGCGGGGGTCTCCGCATCCAGTCCGTCTGACATGCGCGTG
>NW_889151.1:0-351 GCF_000209065.1 Trypanosoma cruzi | reverse complement strand
CGCGTCAACAAGACGTGGGGATGGATAGCTACGGTCCAAAATGCCAGGAATTTTCGCCTCATCCTCCCACAGACGTGACGCCTCCCGGAGAAGAAAAAAGGTCCACTGCGTGCGGCAAGGCGCCCTACCGTTTTTCTCCACGCATGAACGAGCACCAAAAAAGCGTTCGGTCGTGAAACAAATGTATCGCTGCGCCGCCACACCGCCCCGAAAGGCACTCATGGCAAGAAGCACAAGACTCTCAGATGACAAAAACCCAGACCTCGTGAAGTCAAACAACGAAAACAATCTTTGTCTATCAAAAATAAATCTTGATAATTTTCTATCATTATCATTAGCGATAATCTTAAT
>NW_889150.1:0-351 GCF_000209065.1 Trypanosoma cruzi | reverse complement strand
CAGCGGCACCTGTGTTGTCTCCGACGCTAAAGGTCGACATTTGGTGGAGAGGTAGTGAGTTCTCCGTAATGTTTGCCCCAATGTGTCTATGTATACACATTCTGTCAATCACCGCCGTGGACTGCTGCACATATTTAGAATTAGAAACACTTATCCCCTGCGAAGTGGCAGGCCTTTGGGACTCCTCCAGCCAGAAAAAAACGCCGCAAGGTGGGGATCACAAAGTGGGTGGTTGTGAAGATAAAAAATGAAAAATAAATAAAAAAACAATAATTTCGTCTGGCAGCTGTCGGCTCCCTGACTCCCTCAATCGCGGTCTCCCAGAAGACCGTGCGATAGAAAAGAAAAAAG
>NW_889149.1:0-351 GCF_000209065.1 Trypanosoma cruzi | reverse complement strand
GTCCAGCGCATGTCGTGCGTTGTCAACGTAATTCCTGTAATATTGCCGGGATTTCTTGCGATGCACTGAGGAATCGATATACTCCAACAACACCTCAGCTGCGATGACTGTTTCCTGCTGCATCGCGTTCGTGCGTTCGTTGTACACCTTTGCCCAGCGCTCCTCAAGCTGCGAGGACGTTAATGTTGGCAAATCCGACTCCTTGATGCCCAGCACCTTCGCGGCGGCGGTTGCGTCCATCCACTTCTCCAGCTCGTAACTGGGTGATCGAGAAGGAATGTCCAGCAGTTGTCTTGCCTGTTGCAGGTAGTACGGCACCACATGCGGAATGGCAAACAGCACATCCTCCCG
>NW_889148.1:0-351 GCF_000209065.1 Trypanosoma cruzi | reverse complement strand
CGCTGCCATGACTTTTGGTGGTGCGGTACTTGTAATCACTATGGTAACAATTTTGTGTTATTTATGCCGGCGCCGAAGTGCAGTTTTGTATATTCCCGTACGTCGCAAATCGCATCGTGAGGGCAAAATCCTTCCCAGCACCCTCAGGAGGGCAACGCCCGGTGATATTCGACGTGTAGAATTCTCCAGCGTCATCGCACAGCCGTGCGCAGTCATCCGTGACGCTCTCGTATTCTCCAGGCTTCTTCGCACACCTTCGCCAATCCTTCTCGCCGGAGGGACGCCAACTCAACCTACCGTCAGTCCCCAAGCACGACACCTCCAAATCCGTCCATGTTTTTTGCAGCGCAG
>NW_889147.1:0-350 GCF_000209065.1 Trypanosoma cruzi | reverse complement strand
CCTCCCCAACCCTCCAAGGGCTTCTCAAAGAAGTCAAATATTTCCACCGCACGGCACCCACAACACAATCGCGTGGCATAATGCATCGCCTTGCAGCACCCCATGCAATGCGGCAATCGACAACCGTCTCGAACACGGCGTGCGAAAAAGGTACTGAAAGAAGGTGCAGCAAAAACCACAACTGTGATCCGCTAATCACATGCAACGGCCACGGCTGCTGTCGCAAACCAGACGATCCACTGAATGAGTCGCCTTGCATCTGCTTCAAAGACTCCCAACGGGGGTATTGGGCCCCACCAACGTGTGCCACCTGCGATGATGACTACGATCCTAGCAGAGACAACTGCACC
>NW_889146.1:0-350 GCF_000209065.1 Trypanosoma cruzi | reverse complement strand
AAAAAGAAAAAAAGTGATCCAACATAAATACACATGTCCCGTCACGCCCATCCACAACACACACGTCACTCACGTGAGACAAGTTTTCCCTTGAAGTACGAGAAAAGCATTTGAACGAGAAATGAAGCCTTAGCTAATTACATCTGAAAAATAATAAATAATTTAAAAAGCGAGTCACCTCATACATCGCAAAACCTCCCAAAAGTATTTACATTCATACAGTACTCTTATATTCATATTTTCTTTTTGGTTATTTCTCTATTTGACTCAAAATAAACCAAAAAACATTTTTAAAAAAAATGTGTCTCCTTACTATTCCACCACGTCGAGTATAAACCCCACACCAGCAA
>NW_889145.1:0-350 GCF_000209065.1 Trypanosoma cruzi | reverse complement strand
TGCTTACAAGTACATTTGGGAGCTTGGTTGCGATCGCTGCGGGCTCATGCAGTCAATAGAAGAGGCTCTGCAGTGTGCATGCGAATGTGTGTGCATGCATGCTTGATGCTTGGAGCTGTGTAGCTTGCCGGAGAGTGCCACTGCTGCGCTGTTTTTGTGGTGGGCGTTGTGCGTGTGCTACTGATGCTTCTGCTGTGGGTGAAGCAGGGAGTCTTTCTGTCACACATGTTTTTGAGGGCCGTGACAATTCTGCGATGGCAATTAGCGCTTGGTATTAACTTCTTTCCTAGCGTGTGTATGCGTTCAACAAGTGAAGGAAGAAAAAAGCGGCAATACATCAGACACGTCCG
>NW_889144.1:0-349 GCF_000209065.1 Trypanosoma cruzi | reverse complement strand
GAAAACGAAAAAGACGTGTTTAGGATGCGCAGCCGCAGCGTGGTTACTACTGTAAGTCGTCATATATCTAACGCCCGAGGCCACCGCTGCAGCTTGGATAATTCGACACGTCGTGCTGTATCTAACGTCCGGGGCAGCCGCTGCAACTTGGATAATTCGACACGTCGTCCCGTATCTAACGTCCGGGGCAGCCGCTGCAACTTGGATAATTCGACACGTCGTGCTGTATCTAGCGTCCGGGGCCACCGCCCTACCATTTTTTATTTCTTGCGGCGGCCAACCCCGGCAGTAAAGACAAAAAAAAGAATCGCGTTTTCTTTAATGTTTTTCCTGTTTGGGGGCGGGGATC
>NW_889143.1:0-349 GCF_000209065.1 Trypanosoma cruzi | reverse complement strand
GGGGGGGGGGGGGGGGGGGGTGGGGGGGGGGGGGGGGGGGGGGGGGGGGGGGGGGGGGGGGGGGGGGGGGGGGGGGGGGGGGGGGGGGGGGGGGGGGGGGGGGGGGGGGGGGGGGGGGGGGGGGGGGGGGGGGGGGGGGGGGGGGGGGGGGGGGGGGGGGGGGGGGGGGGGGGGGGGGGGGGGGGGGGGGGGGGGGGGGGGGGGGGGGGGGGGGGGGGGGGGGGGGGGGGGGGGGGGGGGGGGGGGGGCGGGGGGGGGGGGGGGGGGGGGGGGGGGGGGGGGGGGGGGGGGGGGGGGGGGGGGGGGGGGGGGGGGGGGGGGGGGGGGGGGGGGGGGGGGGGGGGGGGGG
>NW_889142.1:0-348 GCF_000209065.1 Trypanosoma cruzi | reverse complement strand
TATACCGAGAATAAAGGATTCCTTTCCGGGAAAAAGGCCGCGCCCGTGGAAAAACAAAAAATATGGGCGGGGGAAACCCCAACCAACCAACCAACAAAAAACAAAAAAAAAATCCCAAGAAAATAAATAAACCGCCTCCGTCCAGGAAAAAAAAAAAAAAAAAAAAAAAAAAAAAAAAGATGGCCTATAAACAAATATACATATATTGCTTTTTTCTCTTTTTTTAAAATTTTTCCTCTTCGTCATGGCTTAGAAACATCATCTCTCTCCATCGCCGCCATATTCAGTGGGCGTTGTTGTGGGAATAACTCGGCGTCTAGCTGTAAAAGCTGATTAAAAAAGCCCTGA
>NW_889141.1:0-348 GCF_000209065.1 Trypanosoma cruzi | reverse complement strand
GAGTGCCACGATACCCTCAGCGCAGATCTGACAAAGTGAATGGCGCTTGATGATTCCGTCACGCTCTGAAACACATTGCCACTGAGCACCACCGCGGAGTCATTGCTGATCGCCAGTCCATTCATCGCAATACACGACGTCCTCCCAACGTCCAATCCCGGCCAATGAATCAGCCTCGTGACCGCAAAGCGGTTCCCGCTGATCGTGATGTTCGTGCGCGGTGGAAACACACCCACCGGGCTGAGCAGCGCGTCACGAAACGTGTTGCCGGTGACGACAATGTTCAGCGGCCCCACAGCGGCGTACGCGTTGCCCAACAGCAACAGCACGGCGCCGTCCCTCCACGTG
>NW_889140.1:0-348 GCF_000209065.1 Trypanosoma cruzi | reverse complement strand
TTGATAATATATACGCCCAGAGATGATAAATTTTTGTAGATAGTATCGTGGAGAAGAATCAGTGTACGGTTATTGTACTAAAATTTAATGAATTGTTAAAAATTATGTGAGAAATTCACACAAATATTTATGTCAGAATTTCTAAATTTAATTGTTTTTCTTTACAGTTCATCATCTCCACAGAATAGAAGTAATCGTTGCATGATCACCAATGGATCTCAAATTTTCTCCTTACAGAAAGGTTATTTTTTCAAAATGCAGTCTTCATTCGTTTATAAATTTCACATGTGATCATCAATCAGTTGCAGCGTATTGTCATAATTTTTATGGTCAAGAAAATTCAGAAAG
>NW_889139.1:0-348 GCF_000209065.1 Trypanosoma cruzi | reverse complement strand
AAAAAACAGCACCCTTGTGGGCAAGATCTCGCGACATTCCTCCAAGCAGCGGATAGTTCAGGGTTGTTTGGCGTCCAGTGTGTGAACACGCAAACAGACATTGAAAGAGAGTGCCTCTGACCACCACCATTCATAATTCGAAACAAAAATTTAGACCACAGCGTGCGGTGCAGCAGCCGCTCGAAAACGATCCGGCGAGTGCAGCACCCCTGTGGGCAAGATCTCGCGAAACTCCTCCAAGCAGCGGATAGTTCAGGGTTGTTTGGCGTCCAGTGTGTGAACACGCAAACAGACATTGAAAGAGAGTGTCTCTGACCACCACCATTCATAATTCGAAACAAAAATTTA
>NW_889138.1:0-347 GCF_000209065.1 Trypanosoma cruzi | reverse complement strand
AAAAGCACGACGGAGAGAGCGCCGAGTAAGGCACACAGGGCAAAAAGGGAGACAGCGGGTGTTTTCTATTCACCTAACCTGCCACCACACATCACCGTGCACGCACCTCCTCGTGCTCAAAGCAAGAGAAGAATGTTCATTTCCTAAAATTAGTGATATTTTCAACAATGGAGCGTGTGGGACGTCCAAAGACGTCGTACAAACAGTGCGCGGAACAAGGGTCCCGGACTGTGCAGGTGGGCTACGCCTGCTCTACATCCCCCCGCTCTCGTTGTTGTTGCTGCTGCTGTTTTTGTTCCTGCTGGCCGACCCCTCCGCCTTCAGTTCTCGTGATGCGCTTCAGCGTC
>NW_889137.1:0-347 GCF_000209065.1 Trypanosoma cruzi | reverse complement strand
CCTCCGCCATTGCGTGCTTCGCCAGGTCCGCCGGCAGCACGAGGCGCACCGCCGTCTGCAGCTCGCGTGCACCCAGTGTGCGCTTCTTGTTGACGCGCACCACCGTGGCGGCCTCGGACGCAATGCGCTCAAAGAGGTCGTTCACGAACGAGTTCACAATCTTTATCGTCCGGCCGGACATCGACATATGGTTGTTGATCGACTTGAGCGAGCGGCTGATGTAGACATTCCACGTCCGCTTCGGCTTGCGGTGCGACCTCTTGCCGCCCTTTTTGCGGTTCGCCGACGAGCTCTTGGGGGTGGCCATGGCTTGGTTCGTACTTGGTTCTGGTTGCTTGTTCGCAGAG
>NW_889136.1:0-347 GCF_000209065.1 Trypanosoma cruzi | reverse complement strand
TCCGCGAAATGACGCTTCAGTTGTTTTTGGCCGACACGTCCCTCTGCGTCTTGTGTGTCCGCGAGAACATCCCCGTTTGGCCTTTTGCTTTGCTTCTCTCCGGCCCACAGCGGGGGCCATCGCGGATTTTTTTTTTTTCTTCCACGCGGCCCGCTCCACTCCTCCCCTGTCTGCACGACGAACTGTTCGAAACGGGGGATTTGTGGCTGATGACGGGAGCTCCATCCAACCCGCCACCTCCCGCTATTCCGCAAAGACGTCGCACCGCACCGCACCGCCGATGCTCCACCCGATCTTTCAAATTGCCCGACACAATCGTCGGGAAGGGCGATGGGGCTTATCCGTGA
>NW_889135.1:0-347 GCF_000209065.1 Trypanosoma cruzi | reverse complement strand
TGGGACTGTAGGAAGATAAAAATGATTGTGAAGCCCCTCTAATGGGCATATTTGTGGGGAGTGTGTTTGTGTGTGTCGTGAGGGGACCTGCATTCACGTGTATGCGCGGATGCAAGAGAGCCTCTCTCATGGTTGGTGTGAAGGCACCAGAATACCGTTGTTTGCCCAGGAGCCATTATTATCATTTGGACTTTTGCAGTTGTATACCGAGAGGTTGTCGCGGTGAAATGGATGAATGCTGCTTGTGGGTCGTCGACCCAGCCATTTCCGGTTTCTCCGCAATGAATTGTTAAGAGATTCCTGACGCCAATTGGAGGAAGCAATCGTCCAATCGCATCTTTTCTCTG
>NW_889134.1:0-347 GCF_000209065.1 Trypanosoma cruzi | reverse complement strand
CAGAGAGTGCCTCTGACTCCCACCATTCACAATCGGAAACAAAAATTTGGACCACAACGTGTGATGCAGCAGCCGCTCGAAAACGATCAGCCGAGTGCAGCACCCTTGTGGGCAAGAGCTCGCGAAATTCCTCCAAGCAGCGGATAGTTCAGGGTTGTTTGGTGTCCAGTGTGTGAACACGCAAACAGATATTGAAAGAGAGTGCCTCTGACTCCCACCATTCATAATCGGAAACAAAAATTTGGACCACAACGTGTGATGCAGCAGCCGCTCGAAAACGATCAGCCGGAGTGCAGCACCCTTGTGGGCAAGAGCTCGCGAAATTCCTCCAAGCAGCCGGCATTAGT
>NW_889133.1:0-347 GCF_000209065.1 Trypanosoma cruzi | reverse complement strand
CGCTCACGGACGGGCAGCAGCACACGGCGAGCACCAACAGGACGCATAGCAGACGGCACGTCATCATCATCGTGAGTGTGGTCGTTCAGTGGTGTGGGGCTGATCTGCACAGTGAGGAAAATGGAGAGCAACAGAGAAGAGAGGTGCGGCAGACGCACACAGAGGGCATACCAAACAAGACGAGAAAGCAGCAGCCAGGCGTGCACCGTACGCCGCACACCACGCACGACACACACTCCAATCCGCGGCAACAGGCACACGCAAACACACACAGTCATGCAGCGAGAACAGCACACAGATGGAGGAGGGAGAGACCAGCAAGCCGGCAACAACAACAACAACAACAA
>NW_889132.1:0-346 GCF_000209065.1 Trypanosoma cruzi | reverse complement strand
AATAGTTTTGTAAAAAAGATTTTAGGTAAAAATGATATTGCTTACACAATTTTAAAAAATAGTTTTAAAACAGATAAGCCACAGTTTCTTAAATACTCACTTCTAAATTATTCACTTTTAAAAAATATCGAATATATATTTAAATTTTCTTATGATTATCAAAAA
Organism: Trypanosoma cruzi; assembly: GCF_000209065.1. Classification (NCBI taxonomy): domain Eukaryota; phylum Euglenozoa; class Kinetoplastea; order Trypanosomatida; family Trypanosomatidae; genus Trypanosoma; species Trypanosoma cruzi. The sequence continues at coordinate 181 of NW_889132.1, read as the reverse complement.
GTTTATTTATACAAAAGAAATAAAAATAAAAAATATTTCTTTTACTATGAATTAGTGGATATGACAGATTTAGTATCAAACTATTTATCATTTATAAATAATTACGAAAGTACTAATAATCAATTTAGTGAAATAAAAAACGTCGTTTGTTCTCATCTTACAAAAAAAGAAAATATTATTA
>NW_889131.1:0-346 GCF_000209065.1 Trypanosoma cruzi | reverse complement strand
TCTCGCCTCTCCCGGAGCCTCTTCCCGACGTGAGCACCGCAACTCCTTGCTGACCAGCGAGCGGCGGATTGACGTCCTCCTGCCCAACCTGCGGCAGAGTGCGCTTGTCCGTCCACAATGTGAGGGCACATGCTTGGCGTGCTCGGCCTGGCGTTCCGATACTTTGAGAGGGCCTCACATGCGGATGCCAAAATGGCGCCACCGTCTTCCTAACAGGCGCCTCGCGCGCAGGTTGCCACCGAAGTTGCCAAGCATGCCAGCAGGCAACACACGCAGGTAGAACAAACGCGGGTACGTACGGCGAGAGCGGTCCGTCGTGACGGCACCCCTCACGGAGGACACGCAC
>NW_889130.1:0-346 GCF_000209065.1 Trypanosoma cruzi | reverse complement strand
CATAAAGTGGCAGTGGAGAATTCACTTAGAACAAACGAAAGAATTTCGAGCTGTTCATGCAATTGTTTTAAAGAAGAGGAGGAAAAAAAAAAAAAAAGCGTTTTGTTCATTTATTTACCCAAATTTTTTCTTACTGCAGGGCCCCCAATTTGGCTGCGTTTTACGCTGCCACGTATTGCCATTACAGAAGTGCACTGAGGAATTTCCCGGGCAACGGGCAGCAAAAAAAAAAAAAAAAAAAAAAAAAAAAAAAACAAGAAGAGAACAAAACAACGGCTAAACAAAAAAAACGCCTAAGCAAAACAAACAAGAAAAAAAAAAAGAAAAAAACAAGAGACACACACAC
>NW_889129.1:0-345 GCF_000209065.1 Trypanosoma cruzi | reverse complement strand
AAGGCCAAAAAATAGGATCGCGTTTTTTTTTAATGCTTTTCCTGTTTGGGGGGGCGGATCTTTGTTTTCTATGATTGCCCCCCCCCCCCTTTTTTTGTCTATTCCAGGTTGGTTTTAGGAGGCTTGATGTGCCTGCTGGGTGATCGCCGGCTTTTTTATTGGTGATTGCGTATTTTTGGCTTACCGGTGTGCCGCTCAGTGCCATTTTGTTTTACTTCTTTTCTGCTTATTGGGGCGTGTTGTTATTCGTCACGCGTCAGCACACACCGAGCAACATGTCAAAAAAACAAAACGCAGGCTTCTTCGCCCCTCGCGAGGCCTCCGCAGCCACAATCCTGTGCGTGC
>NW_889128.1:0-345 GCF_000209065.1 Trypanosoma cruzi | reverse complement strand
CTTACTGCCGGGATTGGCCGATGCAAGAAATAAAAAATGGTAGGGCGGTGGCCCCGGACGTTGGATACAGGACGACGTGTCGAATTATCCAAGTTGCAGCGGCTGCCCCGGACGTTAGATACAGGACGACGTGTCGAATTATCCAAGTTGCAGCGGCTGCCCCGGACGTTGGATACAACACGACGAATCGTAGTAACCACGCTGCGGCTGCGGCCCCGTACGAGAGATATATGACGACTTATCGTAGTAACCACGCTGCGGCTGCGGCCCCGTACGAGAGATATATGACGAACTTATCGTAGTAACCACGCTGCGGCGGCGCACCCTAAACATGTCGTTTTCGTT
>NW_889127.1:0-345 GCF_000209065.1 Trypanosoma cruzi | reverse complement strand
GGGTTAGGGTTAGGGTTAGGGTTAGGGTTAGGGTTAGGGTTAGGGTTAGGGTTAGGGTTAGGGTTAGGGTTAGGGTTAGGGTTAGGGTTAGGGTTAGGGTTAGGGTTAGGGTTAGGGTTAGGGTTAGGGTTAGGGTTAGGGTTAGGGTTAGGGTTAGGGTTAGGGTTAGGGTTAGGGTTAGGGTTAGGGTTAGGGTTAGGGTTAGGGTTAGGGTTAGGGTTAGGGTTAGGGTTAGGGTTAGGGTTAGGGTTAGGGTTAGGGTTAGGGTTAGGGTTAGGGTTAGGGTTAGGGCTAGGGTTAGGGTTAGGGTTAGGTCAGGGTTAGGGTTAGGGTTAGGGTTAGGGT
>NW_889126.1:0-345 GCF_000209065.1 Trypanosoma cruzi | reverse complement strand
TCCGTCCTGTCGCTATCGGCTCCCTGGTTCCTTCAATCACCGTCTTCCAAAAATTCATAAGATAGAAAAGAATCGTGCAGAAACATCTCCGTTTCGTCAGGACATATTCATTTAGGTGACCAGCTCCCCCGCGAACATCCCTTTCACAAGCTAAGGAAAATAAAGAAAAAGATATATTTCTGTACTACTCCTTCCTACCGCATGAATTCTTTTGGAAGACCGCGATGAAAGCAACCAAAGGAACCGAGAACGTCAAGACTAATGTTTTTATTTCTTACTTTCCCACCACCCCCTCTTTGATTCCCACCTCGCGGCGGGGCCTTGTGGCTGGCGGAGCCCAAGGTC
>NW_889125.1:0-344 GCF_000209065.1 Trypanosoma cruzi | reverse complement strand
ATGCCGTTGGATGCGTTCGGGCGTACGACGTGGGATCGTCCAGCGTGAACCCAGACGTCAGCAGCGCGGTGTCAAAGAGCAGGTACACAAGGTCCTTCACGGCCTTGTCGTTCTCGTCCGCCTCCACGCGGCGTTTGAGCTCCTTCACAATGGGGTGAGCCGGGTTGATCTCCATCGTCTTCTTGGACATCATGTACGCAGACATGCTCGAGTCGCGCAGCGCCTGGTTGCGCATGATCTGCTCCATGTGTGCGCTCCACCCGAACTCCGACGTCACAAGGATGCACGGCGACGTCGCCAGGCGCTCCGACACCACCCCTTCTCCACTTGTCGCCAAGCACATC
>NW_889124.1:0-344 GCF_000209065.1 Trypanosoma cruzi | reverse complement strand
TGCGCCAGCGCCCAAGTTTATCATTACCCGCACACTCTGCATCCACCGGCACAACTTCCTGCTCCTTCTCCGTGGCGCAAACGCAAGAGCAGCAGCACAGCAGTGCAAGCGCCAACAGTAAGCGGAACACAAGACACACCACCATCAGTGGGCGCCGCAGAGAATAAGAAGGAGAGTAGGGAGAAGACTGAAGTTGATACGAAGGGAAACGGCTCCAAGCCGCTGTCCACTACACCAAAAACTAAGCCGGCTACGAAAGCAGAAGAAGATGACGGAGGGGGACCAGGTACGACCGCTCCGGGACCAATATCAGGTGATGCGGCCGTTACGTTACAGGCAGAAGG
>NW_889123.1:0-344 GCF_000209065.1 Trypanosoma cruzi | reverse complement strand
GAATTTGAGCCGGCTCCAGTGCCCCTCACACGAAGCTTTCAACATGGCGCCCACCGTGGCGGGGCCAAACTGATTCGAATTAAAGACATTGCTTGTGTGGGGTCATTGGCCGTGTTCCTCAGTTCTAAGAATGAGCTGTTGTTACAAGGCGCCTTGCCGGATTATGGTTTTAGAGTTTCGTCACCATTCTCACTCGCCGTTCCATGAGCATCACCATTGCCATCTGTAGAGATGGGTATTGCTGCTGTGCCTGCTGGATGGCCGGTAGCTGCATACTTCATCAAATCTTGTCTGTCGCTCTCTTGATTTTGTTGCTCTGCCACATCATCCTTTGAAGACGGTTT
>NW_889122.1:0-344 GCF_000209065.1 Trypanosoma cruzi | reverse complement strand
AAAAGAACATGCAATGTGTCTTCCCCCCCCCCCCCCCCCCTCTATTTAGCGGGGGCTTCTGTTGTCTGTGGCTCGCAGGTGTGAGGAGAAACAACTCCACCTCTGATATTTTTTTCTTTTGCAAATATAAATTGCACTGGTTTCTCTCTGTCCTTCTCACGCATCAAGGCGAAAAAAAAGAAAAAACAACCACAATCATTCGTTGATCGGTACTCTTGTGCAGTGGTGAAGCGTTTATTGGCGAGCAAGGCAGCGAGGACACATTTCCTGTTGGCGACAATGCGGTGTGCTTCTCACGGTTTGCAGAGAATATTCCACAGCAATTGCTGTCAACGTGCGGCGCT
>NW_889121.1:0-344 GCF_000209065.1 Trypanosoma cruzi | reverse complement strand
TGTGCGGGCGGTGCATGGCTCTCTCTCCCTCACTCTCACGCGGCCACCACCGCAGCAGCAGCCGCACACGCAACAACAAGAAGAAGCAAAAGAGGGGAGGTGGTGTGGGAGACCGCGGTGCTGCCGTCGCTGTTTTGTGTATTCGTCGTATCAGTTGTGTTGGCGGTTACTGTCGTTGCTTTTGTACCTTCCCCAGTCTCTTCTGAGCCTTCGTCTCGGTGGTCTTGTGGTGTGGCTGCGGTCTCAGGCGGTGTAACGTATGTAAAGTTCACGGCGAACGTACAGCGCCAGCTTTAGGACAAACTCCCCATCCTCGAGGCTGATAGCATGTACCAGAAATGCGA
>NW_889120.1:0-343 GCF_000209065.1 Trypanosoma cruzi | reverse complement strand
GGGTCTCCGCATCCAGTCCATCTGACATGCGCGTGTGTTCTCCAAATATGGAAGAGTCGCGCGCGCAGGCAGAGGACATGAAGCGGCGGCATATTAGCCTCTAGAAGTGCGGATTCCGGGTCAACAGTGCTCGGAACTCCACTGACAATGCGTGTCAGGGTTGCATAAATCTTCTGCATCTCATTCTTCGCTGAATCCGTCGCTACTGCCCATATGAGCTCGCTGCCATAGCGTAATTTGGGAGCACCGTATCCGATGACGAACGTGCGTAGGTCATGTGGAGATGGTCCCGCCTCTTTATGCGCTATGCAGCGTAGCTGCGATATCCGTTGCGAAGTGGCAG
>NW_889119.1:0-342 GCF_000209065.1 Trypanosoma cruzi | reverse complement strand
TGCGTGCTGAGGACGGGGCGGGGCGCGTGCGCCGTCGGTCTGGAGTCCCGTTGTGTGCGGCCACTGCCCGCACGCGCGGGAGCACCGACTGGCGCCTGCGCCGCGTATATTTGAGCACCCTGCAGCGGTGTGGACGTATATATTCCGGTGTCTTTGGTTGTGCGTGCTGGCCCCGTGCCGCCTGCCCGTGCATTCTCTGCGACGGCCGCGCGCTGATGTACATCTTCTACCGCCGCCCCGCCACTTGTGGGGGGAAGCGTCGGTGCGCCTAATTTTAAAATTTATTTAATGTTGTTTGATTTATTTATTTTAACTTGTGAAAGGGATGTTCGCGGGGGAGCT
>NW_889118.1:0-342 GCF_000209065.1 Trypanosoma cruzi | reverse complement strand
CAACGGTAAATTCATATTTTTCCATTGCTGAGTCTATATTGTCAACCATATTATTAAATTCGGATAATATTCAATTATCAAATTCATCTAATTTAGTGTAATCTATTTTTTCTTCTAAATTAATAGGGACATTTTTAACTAATCTTGCAATGTTTCAAATTTTATTAATGAATAATCTTGCAGCCTGAATTTTTTCATCACCAAAATTAATATCTAAACCGGGGGTACAATTAAAAATTAAAGACATTTTTAAAACATCAGAACCGTATTGATCGATAACCTTAATTGGATCAATACCGTTACCTAATGATTTAGACATTTTTCTTCCTTGAGAATCACGAA
>NW_889117.1:0-341 GCF_000209065.1 Trypanosoma cruzi | reverse complement strand
CGGATGACATTGTGAGCGTGTTTGCGACTGAGCTAAAAAAATGCGGTCGCGCGACTCCTTTTCACGTAAAGTATTAATGTCGATCTTCGAACAATCGAGCACATTTGCGTTGTCCCCTGGAAAACGAAAAAGACGTGTTTAGGATGCGCAGCCGCAGCGTGGTTACTACTGTAAGTCGTCATATATCTAACGCCCGAGGCCACCGCTGCAGCTTGGATAATTCGACACGTCGTGCTGTATCTAACGTCCGGGGCAGCCGCTGCAACTTGGATAATTCGACACGTCGTCCCGTATCTAACGTCCGGGGCAGCCGCTGCAACTTGGATATTCGCACGTCGTGC
>NW_889116.1:0-341 GCF_000209065.1 Trypanosoma cruzi | reverse complement strand
CGCCGACTGCAGCACCACTGATGGGCAAGATCTCGCGAAATTCCTCCAAGCAGCGGATAGTTCAGGGTTGTTTGGTGTCCAGTGTGTGAACACGCAAACAGACATTGAAAGAGAGTGTCTCAGACTCCCACCATCCATAATTCGAAACAAAAATTTAGACCACAGCATGTGGTGCAGCAGCCGCTCGAAAACGATCCGCCGAGTGCAGCACCCCTAGTGGGCAAGATCTCGCGAAATTCCTCCAAGCAGCGGATAGTTCCGGGTTGTTTGGCGTCCAGTGTGTGAACACGCAAACAGACTTTGAAAGAGAGTGTCTCTGACCACCACCATTCATAATTCGA
>NW_889115.1:0-341 GCF_000209065.1 Trypanosoma cruzi | reverse complement strand
AATTCCTCCAAGCAGCGGATAATTCAGGGTTGTTTGGTGTCCAGTGTATGGAACACGCAAACAGATATTGACAGAGAGTGTCTCTGACTCCCACCATTCATAATCGGAAACAAAAATTTAGACCACAACGTGTGATGCAGCAGCCGCTCGAAAACGATCAGCCGAGTGCAGCACCCGTGTGGGCAAGAGCTCGCGAAATTCCTCCAAGCAGCGGATAATTCAGGGTTGTTTGGTGTCCAGTGTGTGAACACGCAAACAGATATTGACAGAGACTGCCTCTGACTCCCACCATTCATAATCGGAACAAAAATTTAGACCACAACGTGTGATGCAGCGCCGCT
>NW_889114.1:0-341 GCF_000209065.1 Trypanosoma cruzi | reverse complement strand
CTCTTGTGCTTCTTCGCCAGCGCCTTGTTCAGGCTCGGCATCACACCACCACCGCGACAGCGTCACATCCTTCAGGAGCATGCCGAGGTCGTCGTCGTGGCGCACGGCAAGCGTCACCGTGCGGGGTGTCAGGCGCTTCGGCTTCTTTGCCTGCTGGCTCGCCGCCTTCACGGACAGCTCCAGCAGCTCGGCTGTCAGGTACTCCAGCACCGCCGCCATGTACACAGCGCCCGACGCGCCGATGCGGCGGGCATACTGGCCGCGGCGCAGCAGCGAGCCCACACGGCCCACGGGGAAGATCAGACCGCCTTCGCGGAGCGGCCGCCGCTGTGCTTCTTGGA
>NW_889113.1:0-341 GCF_000209065.1 Trypanosoma cruzi | reverse complement strand
GCGTCCCCACAGCCTCCGTCCACGTGTTCCCCTTGTCAGTCGACTCGTACACCCTTCTGCGGCCGTACTTACATGAGGTGATCATGATGATTTTCCCAGCCTCCCATTCAAGGATACTGGGGTTGGTGCAGCCCGCATGTGTCGCGCTGTTCGCAAAGGTCCAGTGCTGTTGACCGGGATTCATGTACATGATTGTGGACGCAGTGTTCCCTCCCATTGTCAGAAACTGCACGGGGTTGGCAGCCACGAGCGTGTCATCACTGGGGAACGGTTGAGGGGTCGTGTGCGAACCGATCGCATCGTTGTGCAGCCCTCTTTTCTGCCGGGTGGCAGCCGTCGCG
>NW_889112.1:0-341 GCF_000209065.1 Trypanosoma cruzi | reverse complement strand
TTCGCAACGGATATCGCAGCTACGCTGCATAGCGCATAAAGAGGCGGGACCATCTCCACATGACCTACGCACGTTCGTCATCGGATACGGTGCTCCCAAATTACGCTATGGCAGCGAGCTCATATGGGCAGTAGCGACGGATTCAGCGAAGAATGAGATGCAGAAGACGTATGCAACCCTGACACGCATTGTCAGTGGAGTTCCGAGCACTGTTGACCCGGAATCCGCACTTCTAGAGGCTAATATGCCGACGCTTCATGTCCTCTGCCTGCGCGCGCGACTCTCCATATTTGAGAACACACGCGCATGTCAGATGGACTGGATGCGGAGACCCCCGCCTG
>NW_889111.1:0-341 GCF_000209065.1 Trypanosoma cruzi | reverse complement strand
CTGCACCGCACGTTGTGGTCTAAATTTTTGTTTCGAATTATGAATGGTGGTGGTCAGAGACACTCTCTTTCACTATCTGTTTGTGTGTTCACACACTGGACGCCAAACAACCCTGAACCATCCGCTGCTTGGAGGAATTTCGCGAGATCTTGCCCACAAGGGTGCTGCAGTCGGCGGATCGTTTTCGAGTGGCTGCTGCACCACACGTTGTGGTCTAAATTTTTGTTTCGAATTATGAATGGTGGTGGTCAGAGGCACTCTCTTTCAATGTCTGTTTGCGTGTTCACACACTGGACGCCCAACAACCCTGAACTATACGCTGCTTGGAGGAGTTTCGCGAG
>NW_889109.1:0-340 GCF_000209065.1 Trypanosoma cruzi | reverse complement strand
CGCAATTCATTACTTCCAATAGGCGGTTCGCTGGATCCCTCCTCCATTGCACAAAATGAGCGCTGATTTCCTCGCACGCAACTCCACGAAATTACAGTCCGATACAACACAACATCAGGAGCAACAAGGGCGACAGTACAATCCCCTTCCACACAGACGCAAGCAGGAAGGCAAAGAAGACAACAACAGCACCCCAAGTCCTAATAACGCGGCAAAAAAGGGTCAACACACGCTCGCACGCAGAGGCTGGTGCAATTCCCAACCCTGTGGGAATAAGGCCTTGTAGCGACGGGCACAAAACTTCTGTCGGGGACCGCCAACATCGGATCCATATTGTCCA
>NW_889108.1:0-340 GCF_000209065.1 Trypanosoma cruzi | reverse complement strand
GTCTGTTTGCGTGTTCACACACTGAACGCCAAACAACCCGGAACTATCCGCTGCTTGGAGGAATGTCGCGAGATCTTGCCCACAAGGGTGCTGCACTCGGATAATCGTTTTCGAGTGGTTGCTGCACCACACGTTGTGGTCTATGTTTTTGTTTCGAATTATGAATGGTGGTGGTCAGAGACACTCTCTTTCAATGTCTGTTTGCGTGTTCACACACTGAACGCCAAACAACCCGGAACTATCCGCTGCTTGGAGGAATTTCGCGAGATCTTGCCCACAGGGGTGCTGCACTCGGCGGATCGTTTTCGAGCGGCTGCTGCACCACACGTTGTGTCTAATT
>NW_889107.1:0-340 GCF_000209065.1 Trypanosoma cruzi | reverse complement strand
CCACAGTCGTTTTTCTGAAACCGACTCTCAAAGTAGCGGTGAGTGGACAGCCCATCGATAGGAACGAGGTGTAACTGACTGCGTGGACACTGTGGGTGGTGGTGGGAATCAAATACGGGAAAAACTTTTGTGACAAGATGCTCCGTCGTACACAGCAACGTGCGATCTCTCAGTACAAATTTGGTCAGCCGTCACTGACGAGGGCATTCGGCCCCGTGCCGCGCGAACGTCAGGCGGCGCAGGCAGGGAAATTTATGTCGACAAAACTTCCGAACGGTGTTCGTGTGGTGTCACATGATTTGGACGGCGCTCATAGCGTCGTGGGTGTCTACGTGGAGGC
>NW_889106.1:0-340 GCF_000209065.1 Trypanosoma cruzi | reverse complement strand
CCCGCCCCCAAACAGGAAAAACCTTAAAGAAAACGCGATTCTTTTTTTTGTCCTTACTGCCGGGGTTGGCCGCCGCAAGAAATAAAAAATGGTAGGGCGGTGGCCCCGGACGCTAGATACCGGACGACGTGTCGAATTATCCAAGTTGCAGCGGCTGCCCCGGACGTTAGATACGGGACGACGTGTCGAATTATCCAAGTTGCAGCGGCTGCCCCGGACGTTAGATACAGCACGACGTGTCGAATTATCCAAGCTGCAGCGGTGGCCTCGGGCGTTAGATATATGACGACTTACAGTACTAACCACGCTGCGGCTGCGCATCCTAAACACGTCTTTTTCT
>NW_889105.1:0-340 GCF_000209065.1 Trypanosoma cruzi | reverse complement strand
CTGGCATGCCTAATGGACCTGTTGCTTTTGTCGTATCATGATTCGTACTTACTTCCCTTGGTGGAGAGGGCGGTAAACCGTGTCCACTTGTTTGCTGTTCCTTCCTGGAAACGGTCTCTTCGTGCACCGTAATGGAATCACTTGATGACTGATCCGTTTTGTTCTTCGCATCTTCCACCTGTTACGTTTCTTCCTTCAAACGTGTTCCGTCTCGCGTGCCAGACTCAGTGGAGATAGCAAAGACCCGGCGGTGCTGATGATGATGGAAATGATGACAACGTCAGAAACGGCAAAAGAGGAACCCCCTCCTTCAAGTGCTTCCAAAGCAACCGTTGAATTA
>NW_889104.1:0-339 GCF_000209065.1 Trypanosoma cruzi | reverse complement strand
CCCCCCCCCCCACGTTGGCGTGTCCGCCACCTCCTTCGGGCCCCCTCATTTTCGCTTCATGGCTGCTATTGCCTGCATCTTTGTTTTGTTTTGTGTTTTCTCCGTCTCGATCCTTTATTCGCCTTTTTTCCGCGTATGCCGCGCTTCTTCCTGTGTTTTCCGGTGTTTTTGCCTTGCTCGCACACTCGGCTGCATTTGCTGTTCCACACTCGCCATGTGCGTCTTTTCCGCCCCCTGACGCCGTCCACGGCGCTATCCCGGGGCCGACGTCCCGGACCCTGACCCCTCCCCAGTGTGGCCTGGGGAGGGGGGCGGGGGGGTTTTTGTACACGGTTCCCA
>NW_889103.1:0-339 GCF_000209065.1 Trypanosoma cruzi | reverse complement strand
CGACGACTGGCGACAGTGACGGCAGCACCGCGGTCTCCCACACCACCTCCCCTCTTTTGCTTCTTCTTCTTGTTGCGTGTGCGGCTGCTGCTGCTGGTGTTTTTTACTGTGCTGTGTCTCTTCTTTTGCTTTCACTCTGCGTTGACGGGGAGTTAGTTTGTGCTGAAGGCTACACGCAAGTGACAGGAGTGATGGCGATGATGATGACTGGCCGTGTGCTGCTGGTGTGTGCCCTTTGCGTGCTGTGGTGCGGTGCCGGCGGAGGCGGATGCACTGAGGGTCAGCTACCAGTTGTCGAGCCACCTGTTAATCCTGCGAGTGGTGCTGGAGTTATCCACA
>NW_889102.1:0-338 GCF_000209065.1 Trypanosoma cruzi | reverse complement strand
TTGGCCGCCGCAAGAAATAAAAAATGGTAGGGCGGTGGCCCCGGACGCTAGATACAGGACGACGTGTCGAATTATCCAAGTTGCAGCGGCTGCCCCGGACGTTAGATACGGGACGACGTGTCGAATTATCCAAGTTGCAGCGGTGGCCTCGGGCGTTAGATATATGACGACTTACCAGTAGTAACCACGCTGCGGCTGCGCATCCTAAACACGTCTTTTTCGTTTTCCAGGGGACAACGCAAATGTGCTCGATTGTTCGAAGATCGACATTAATACTTTACGTGAAAAGGAGTCGCGCGACCGCATTTTTTTAGCTCAGTCGCAAACACGCTCACAAT
>NW_889101.1:0-338 GCF_000209065.1 Trypanosoma cruzi | reverse complement strand
ACATTTCTTGTGATGCAGCTGCCTGAGGAGGCTGAGGGACCCAACGACGACTGAGCTGCACCGGAGAAACTGGAGTGGATTGTACGACTCTGTGTAAAATGCGAGCTGGAGCCATGCGGTGAAATTTCCGGACGGCGTGGAGCGAAAGGAAAAACGGGGATGGGAATGGGGTGTGCATGAGGGGAATCCAGAACAGTCATGGACTGTACAAGAAAGCTGACGACGCTATCGAAAAGAATGACGCTGTGCAGCAATTCGGTGCGGCACCTCCCGTGTTGATGGTGCTCACCTCGGAGAAGGGATTGGCCGTACTCGCGGAATACGATACAGGATCTTCC
>NW_889100.1:0-337 GCF_000209065.1 Trypanosoma cruzi | reverse complement strand
TTTTCCGCCCCCTGACGTCCTTCCACGGCGCTATCCCGGGGCCGACGTCCCGGACCCTGACCCCTCCCCAGTGTGGCCTGGGAGGGGGGTGGGGGGTTTTTGTACACGGTCCCAAGTGCCGCGAAGGACCCCTCATCAAAATTGAAAACCGTTGTGGAACACAACTCCTTTCAACTAACGCTATTATTGATACAGTTTCTGTACTATATTGGTACGCGAAGCTTCCAACCCGCCTCTGGCGGTTATGTTTGGTCAATTCTTTTGACCGGGGTCTACGGACCCCTTTTTTTTTTTTTTTTTTTTTTTGTGGGTCTGTCCGCCATATCCATATACCCCT
>NW_889099.1:0-337 GCF_000209065.1 Trypanosoma cruzi | reverse complement strand
CTTCGTGCGGCTGCCCCCCCCCCCCCACGTTGCGTGTCCGCCACCTCCTTCGGGCCCCCTCATTTTCGCTTCATGGCTGCTATTGCCTGCATCTTTGTTTTGTTTTGTGTTTTCTCCGTCTCGATCCTTTTATTCGCCTTTTTTCCGCGTATGCCGCGCTTCTTCCTGTGTTTTCCGGTGTTTTTGCCTGCTCGCACACTCGGCTGCATTTGCTGTTCCACACTCGCCATGTGCGTCTTTTCCGCCCCCTGACGCCGTCCACGGCGCTATCCCGGGGCCGACGTCCCGGACCCTGACCCCTCCCCAGTGTGGCCTGGGAGGGGGGGGGGGGGTTTTT
>NW_889098.1:0-337 GCF_000209065.1 Trypanosoma cruzi | reverse complement strand
CCGCTCGAAATCGATCAGCCGAGTGCAGCACCCGTGTGGGCAAGAGCTCGCGAAATTCCTCCAAGCAGCGGATAGTTCAGGGTTGTTTGGTGTCCAGTGTGTGAACACGCAAACAGATATTGACGGAGAGTGTCTCTGACTCCCACCATTCACAATCGGAAACAAAAATTTGGACCACAACGTGTGATGCAGCAGCCGCTCGAAAACGATCAGCCGAGTGCAGCACCCGTGTGGGCAAGAGCTCGCGAAATTCCTCCAAGCAGCGGATAGTTCAGGGTTGTTTGGTGTCCACGTGTATAAACACGCAAACAGATATTGACAGAGAGTGCCTCTGACT
>NW_889097.1:0-337 GCF_000209065.1 Trypanosoma cruzi | reverse complement strand
GTGCATGCTGGCAGTTGCGTGTGGCGGCTGTTGTCTTCTTCCGTGGCCATGGGGAGAAGGGAGAGGGACCGCGCACCCCGAGTCTCTTTTCCTGCGGGTGTGGTGCACCGCGTGTGACTGCGTTGAGTTGGGCTCCGTGTCCCATTGAGGGCGGGATGGCAGGAAATTTGGTGCCGCGTCATGGATGGATGAGGAATCTCTTCCAGGGCGTGTAGTAACGCATGCGTCAACGCTACCTGCAAGTAGTCATGAAATGGCAAGTTTTTATGGGGGTATCGAAGGCAGCGCATCCACATCTCTTCACACACACACGGTCCGACGAGGACATGGTCGATCT
>NW_889096.1:0-336 GCF_000209065.1 Trypanosoma cruzi | reverse complement strand
TGCATGCACACCCATGCAGGCCCGTTGGTGCTCTCTTTTGCACGACACGCACCGCTGCCGTCCTGCCTGGCTGCATGGGCGGAGCACCGTAACTGTTTCTGTTTTGTTTTCATTGCATTGAGTGGGCGACCTCTCTCTCTCTCCCTGTGTGTGTGTTTTGCTTTACGGGAGCAATGAGAGTGTGTGTGCGCTGGTAGTCCCACGCTTCGGCTTTTTGTTTTGTTTTTCTTTTTGATTTTGTGGTTGAGTGCACCCATTGCCGCGGCTGCGTGTGTGTGTGTGTGATGATATGAGTAATTTGCGTGTGTGCTTATCTGCCTCTCTCTGCCGTTGCTT
>NW_889095.1:0-336 GCF_000209065.1 Trypanosoma cruzi | reverse complement strand
GGTGGTTCACCGCCTTTGGGCTGCACCTCCATTGGTGCGTGTCGTCGTATGGATCGATAATATACGCATTGCAGTGTCGAAGAGCGATGCGACATTGTGGGAAGCCCAAGTGCTTCGTAATGCGGACGGCCGTCGCGCCACGATAGGGGAGGACCGCGAATCGGGCGCCACGCAGTACATCTTCCTGGGGGTGCAGTTTGATCTCAGACACACCGTGCGGTATCCCTGAGTGAAAGGTTTGTCCGGTCTGCATGCGCCATGTCGGCGCTCAATTCTTCAACCATCGCGGAAGTGGAGGTTAAGGATTTCAGCGCTGACATGGCGCGCACAGACCAG
>NW_889094.1:0-336 GCF_000209065.1 Trypanosoma cruzi | reverse complement strand
GTCGCCTCACCCCACGAAGCACACACAATAATGTGCCCATTGTATATATGCATGCACACCCATGCAGGCCCGTTGGTGCTCTCTTTTGCACGACACGCACCGCTGCCGTCCTGCCTGGCTGCATGGGCGGAGCACCGTAACTGTTTCTGTTTTGTTTTCATTGCATTGAGTGGGCGACCTCTCTCTCTCTCCCTGTGTGTGTGTTTTGCTTTACGGGAGCAATGAGAGTGTGTGTGCGCTGGTCGTCCCACGCTTCGGCTTTTTGTTTCGTTTTCGCATTTATTAATTTTCCCGTAACTTTCTCACGCCTTCCAGGAAAAAAAAAGAAAAGACAGA
>NW_889093.1:0-336 GCF_000209065.1 Trypanosoma cruzi | reverse complement strand
TTTGGGGGTTATGTTTGGTCAATTTTTTTTGACCGGGGTTTAGGGACCCCTTTTTTTTTTTTTTTTTTTTTTTTTGGGGGTTTGTCCCCCATATACATATACCCCTATATATATATACCCATATATATATAGCCCCGTACCCCCTTGTGGGGGTGCCCCCCCCCCCCCACGTTGCGTGTCCGCCACCTCCTTCGGGCCCCCTCATTTTCGCTTCATGGCTGCTATTGCCTGCATCTTTGTTTTGTTTTGTGTTTTCTCTCTCTCGTTCCGTTTATTCGCCTTTTTTCCGCGTATGCCGCGCTTCTTCCTGTGTTTCCGGTGTTTTGCCTGCTCGCA
>NW_889092.1:0-336 GCF_000209065.1 Trypanosoma cruzi | reverse complement strand
TGGTCTAAATTTTTGTTTCCGATTATGAATGGTGGGAGTCAGAGGCACTCTCTTTCAATATCTGTTTGCGTGTTCACACACTGGACACCAAACAACCCTGAACTATCCGCTGCTTGGAGGAATTTCGCGAGAAATTGCCCACAAGGGTGCTGCACTCGGCTGATCGTTTTCGAGCGGCCGCTGCATCACACGTTGTGATCTAAATTTTTGTTTCCGATTATGAATGGTGGGAGTCAGAGGCACTCTCTTTCAAATATCTGTTTGCGTGTTCACACACTGGACACCAAAACAATCCTGAACTATCCGCTGCTTGGAGGAATTTCGCGAGCTCTTGCC
>NW_889091.1:0-335 GCF_000209065.1 Trypanosoma cruzi | reverse complement strand
GCCCAAAAAGAAAGGAAGAAACAATGCCCAAAGATGGGTTCTGTCTTTTGATGCCTTTGGAAAACCTAACTGCCTTGTGAGAGGGGTGAAGTGGTAAAAAGATGCGATTGAGAGCATTCGCTGCTCTCCTTGCTGTTTTATAAGTGTGTTGACCATCTCCTAATAACATTGATGTGGGAGGTGGAAGTGATGCCTTTTTTCGTCCGGAAATGTATTTCCATGCGAGTGGCTCGCCTGGATTTAACTTGCTGATGCGACGTAGATACGTGTTGCGCAAGCGCTCTCGGAGCAGGAGGAAGAATTGACTCCTTGTCCGTTGCATTTCTGCCTCACGG
>NW_889090.1:0-335 GCF_000209065.1 Trypanosoma cruzi | reverse complement strand
CTCGAGGCAAGCAGATATCGGTGCATTGAAAAGGGTCACACCGCCTGCGTATATTTCACGAACAACTTTCACAGGCTTGTGGGACGGATCCTCAGAATACCACGGCGACTCACCTCCCCGTGAAAAGTGCTCTTTCGCAGTTACCTCGTTGATCGATTGCACTGGCAAACTCCCCCAAAAAATGAACACTCGCAAGCCAAACCCTCCCGTACATTCAGACAAAAGAGTATTCCTCTTCCCCAATACCAGCAACAAAAAAAAAATATCTTTCTCACTCATCACGTTTCCCAAAATAGTGCGTTATTCGACGCCCGAGGCAAAGCGATATCGGTGCG
>NW_889089.1:0-334 GCF_000209065.1 Trypanosoma cruzi | reverse complement strand
CCGCTGCTTGGAGGAATTTCGCGAGCTCTTGCCCACACGGGTACTGCACTCGGCTGATCGTTTTCGAGCGGCTGCTGCATCACACGTCGTGGTCTAAATTTTTGTTTCCAATTATGAATGGTGGGGGTCAGAGGTACTCTCTGTCAATATCTGTTTGCGTGTTCATACACTGGACACCAAACAAACCTGAATTATCCGCTGCTTGGAGGAATTTCGCGAGCTCTTGCCCACACGGGTACTGCACTCGGCTGATCGTTTTCGAGCGGCTGCTACATCACACGTCGTGGTCTAAATTTTTGTTTCCAATTATGAATGATGGGTCAGAGTACTCTCT
>NW_889088.1:0-334 GCF_000209065.1 Trypanosoma cruzi | reverse complement strand
TGCAGCCACTGGAGGGTTCGTTGATTGTGCCGTCACTCGTCACGGGCAGTGTTTGCAGTCGGTTCACTGTGCCTGCTGAGCATTGTTCCGCTGGTGCTGCCAGTTCCACACCTTCCGCGTGAGCTGATACTCTAAAGCCGCCTTTTCAAGAAATATGTTCTCCAGCTGCTTCTCAGAGACTCTACCAACCATACCCGTCGTGGAAGACGTCTTTGATTGTGACGATGGGGCCAATCCAACAGCGGTGCCCGTGCTTGTGGACGTCATGACTTCACCGTCACCCGCAATATCGCCGCTCGCATTATCCATACTGGAGAAACGTTTGGACTCCGCA
>NW_889087.1:0-332 GCF_000209065.1 Trypanosoma cruzi | reverse complement strand
AGACAATACATAGCCTAACCCAAAAAAAAAAAAAAAAGGTAACGACTGAGGAGCAGAAGTAAACCCTTTTTGATGATATCCACCACGGAGATGAAAGCTGGAAGAAAGAAGAAAAGGAAAAAAAAAAAAAAAAAAAAAGTGCAGTTCGCAGCAGCATGTCAGTGCGTAGGACAACACACGCAAATATTTATAGAGAGGAAGTGACTTAATTTTGCAAATATTCAGGACAGAAAAAAATGAACTTCCACATTGACGCAAAAGCAAAAAAAAAAAAAAAGGGGGTGAAACAACAACAACAACAAAAAGAGAGTTCGTTTTATTTCCGCCCCGTA
>NW_889086.1:0-332 GCF_000209065.1 Trypanosoma cruzi | reverse complement strand
GGGCATGCATGGGTGTGCATGCATATATACAATGGGCACATTATTGTGTGTGCTTCGTGGGGTGAGGAGACGACGAGAGTCCATGCAAGGGGACACACACACAGAGAGAGAAGGAAGTGTGTGTATGCGGGCGGTGCATGGCTCTCTCACACTCACTCTCACGCGGCCACCACCGCAGCCGCAGCCGCACAAACCACGAAACAGATGGAATCAGTGCGATTGCAGAACTCGCACACCGTCCTGCAAACCAGAAGTTTAAAAAGCAATATGAAACAAGAATTCAAAAAAAAAAAATGGAAAAAACTTAGGCTTCTGCGGGAATCGAACCCGCG
>NW_889085.1:0-332 GCF_000209065.1 Trypanosoma cruzi | reverse complement strand
AGGCCGGTGCTGCAACAAACCGCCGATTCCTTGGTGCTGTTCCCTGCGCCCCAGCAGCAGCAGCGCGTGGTGCATCCAGCCATTGACCAGGAAGTGCTGGGGGCAACTCCGATGCCCTCTCAGGTGGAGCCTGTTCTCCTTGCACAGCACCCAGCGGTGGACTTGATGGGCGTCGACGTGAAGGTGCTTGCCAGCCGTTTTATTGCCTCCTCCGCTGTGGCTGCCGCTGCCTTCTTATCTTCCTGAGGTCCTGCGGCTTCTTGACAAGATGTTTTGGAGAAGGCGTTGCCGCTCTTGTCGTCCATGGTATTTTGATTCTGGTGTCGTGGTCA
>NW_889084.1:0-332 GCF_000209065.1 Trypanosoma cruzi | reverse complement strand
AGAGTTTATTTTGGATGACGATTTGTGTTCCTCGCCTTTTTTTTTTCATTTTTTTTTTTCTTTGCGTGTGTGAGATCATGTGATCTTTTTTCCGTTGCTGCTGCTTCTTTGTGCCCATCTCTTTTTTTGTAAAACTCTTTCGTGGCTGGTGGCTGGCGGGGGGAGGGGTGGCAGTGTGTGCTTGCCCTGTGCTGCTGCCCGTCCGTGTGCGTGACAGGGACTGGTGAAGATCAAGAGGAGGACGGCTCCAGTTTATCGCCTGCTTTGCCAGAGGGGCCCGCTGGGCCAGAGTCGCGAAGTACGTCCAGTAAAGAACACAAAAGAAGTGAGAG
>NW_889083.1:0-330 GCF_000209065.1 Trypanosoma cruzi | reverse complement strand
CATCACACCACCACGCGACAGCGTCACATCCTTCAGGAGCATGCCGAGGTCGTCGTCGTGGCGCACGGCAAGCGTCCCCGTGCGGGGTGTCAGGCGCTTCGGCTTCTTTGCCTGCTGGCTCGCCGCCTTCACGGACAGCTCCAGCAGCTCGGCTGTCAGGTACTCCAGCACCGCCGCCATGTACACAGCGCCCGACGCGCCGATGCGGCGGGCATACTGGCCGCGGCGCAGCAGCGAGCCCACACGGCCCACGGGGAAGATCAGACCGGCCTTCGCGGAGCGGCCGCCGCTGTGCTTCTTGGACGCCTTCTTCGCTGCCTGCTTCGGGGT
>NW_889082.1:0-330 GCF_000209065.1 Trypanosoma cruzi | reverse complement strand
AAGGACTATGGCATCACCGAGAGCTCACCACGCGAAGAGCGGTTCTTTCGCAGCTCCATTCCTCCCTGGTTTGCGGCCTCCGCTCACCGGGTCACCATCGGTGTGGAACTTCCGATAGACCACTCAATAACTGACGAAGAGGAGCTGATACAGGAAAAGCGCAGAGTCAGCGAAGAGGCTCTGGCGCTGCACAGCCATCGTTCGTGGATACTTGCGACCGATGGCGGTGTAGACGTTCCCAAGTCAGCCGGGGTTGGAATCCTGCTTTCATCCCTCAATTCATCGGAGATAATAGAAAAGGCCAGTATAAACTGCGGCACACGCCCATGC
>NW_889081.1:0-330 GCF_000209065.1 Trypanosoma cruzi | reverse complement strand
CCGAAACGGCAGTCAGGCGATGTTATCGATACTGTACACGAAGAAGATAGGAGTACGACAGGGCCACAAAGCCGCACTGAAACATCCGCAGACCAAACAGATCAAGATGTCAACGATGCTGCCCAGACGACCACTACCACGGTCACGAGGGCAACGCCGGACACAACCAGCACGGACCGCACGAGCCGCAGGCCCGACAGCACCAGCACCGGTGCGTACGGCGAGGACTGCGAGCCGGGAAGATACACAAGCGGCGTCGGCCTCGCGGCAACCAGCAGGGAGTCCGCCACCGTCAGCACGGACCCCGCAGGGAACGTGCCGGTCAGCACA
>NW_889080.1:0-329 GCF_000209065.1 Trypanosoma cruzi | reverse complement strand
GTTTCCAACGTATTCGTCACTTCCAGTGAACCTGCATGTTCCCGTCTTTCTTCTGGATTTTGTCCCGCTTGTGACATCTGGTCTGAAGAAGATAATCCCTTCAATGTGTCACCGCTGCCTTCGCCACTTTTGTCATCAACCTCACCATCAACAGCAGCAGCGACCACAGCGGAGTGTTGACGCCTCCAACGGCTACGGCCATCCACAAAGGCACGCACAGCAGCAGACACAAAAAAAGATCTTCCACTCCGTGCCATGTCCTCGTGCGTGATGGTGCGGCATTTCAGAGCAATGCCGCCACACGCCGTTCAGCATTTCCACAGAAGATG
>NW_889079.1:0-329 GCF_000209065.1 Trypanosoma cruzi | reverse complement strand
GAGTCAGAGGCACTCTCTTTCAATGTATGTTTGCGTGTTCACACACTGGACACCAAACAACCCTGAACTATCCGCTGCTTGGAGGAATTTCGCGAGCTCTTGCCCACAATGGTGCTGCACTCGGCGGATCGTTTTCGAGCGGCTGCTGCACCACACGTTGTGGTCTAAATTTTTGTTTCGAATTATGAATGGTGGGAGTCAGAGGCACTCTCTTTCAATGTATGTTTGCGTGTTCACACACTGGACACCAAACAACCCGGAATTATCCGCTGCTTGGAGGAATTTCGCGAGCTCTTGCCCACAATGTGCTGCACTCGGCGGATCGTTTT
>NW_889078.1:0-329 GCF_000209065.1 Trypanosoma cruzi | reverse complement strand
TGACGGTGATGCACGCGGCGAGCTTTGTGCTCCTTGCGGTGCTGTGCCTGGTGAGCGCGGCCAACCACCTTGCGCCGAGCGACGGCGGTGCGAGGGCGTACGTGGCGATTGTGCTGCTGCTGACCACTGTGCTGCTTGCGATCGCTGTGTACAGCATGGTTGTGTGGTACGCGGAGGACCGCCACTGGCAGGAGCTGCGCGAGCCGCGGCGTGGCGGACTGGAGGCGCTGCTGCGCGATGACGAGGAGAGCGACGAAGAGGCGCGGAAGCCCCACGAAATGACGATGTCGTCACGCTCTGAAACACATTGCCACTCAGCACCACCGCGG
>NW_889077.1:0-329 GCF_000209065.1 Trypanosoma cruzi | reverse complement strand
CCCGCTGCCGTCCTGCCTGGCTGCCTGGACGGGGCCCCGTACCTGTTTCTGTTTTGTTTTTATTGCCTTGAGTGGGCGCCCTCTCTCTCTCTCCCTCTGTGTGTGTGTTTTGCTTTCCGGGAGTTATGAGAGTGTGTGTGCGCTGGTCGTCCCCCGCTTCGGCTTTTTGTTTTGTTTTCCTTTTTGATTTTGTGGTTGAGTGCACCCATTCCGCGGCTGCGTGTGTGTGTGTGTGATGATATGAGTAATTTGCGTGTGTGCTATCTGCCTCTCTCTGCCGTTGCTTTCTTCAGACTCTCTTGTGGCGCACAGCTGCTCCGCAAGTATAG
>NW_889076.1:0-328 GCF_000209065.1 Trypanosoma cruzi | reverse complement strand
TGCGAGAGGGGCTAATATATGATGAGAGGGAATTGTTTTTTCTAATTATTTTAATAGTTTTTTTATGAATTGCCGCTGCTTTGTCTGCAGTGCAATATTGTGAGCTTGAGCAGTCTTTTTCTTTCTGCCATGCACCTCTGCTGTACTGTTTTTGTTTGTGCGTCCCTTCACATGCTCTGCTCCTGTTTTTACTTCTTTGCTTCGTGTGTGTCTGCGGTGGGGATCACGGTGCCATTGGATGGATGTGTGCGGGACGTCTTTTGCATTGAGTTTGTGGCCGGCTGACGCGGCTGCACGATGCCCGCCATGCGTGAAGGTGCTGCCTGCT
>NW_889075.1:0-327 GCF_000209065.1 Trypanosoma cruzi | reverse complement strand
TGCCTTCTTTGCCGCATGCTTCTTGGCACTCTTGGTAACAGCCTTCTTGGCTGCTGCAGGCTTCTTCTTGGGGGCGGCCCTCTTCTTCGCAGCAGGCTTCTTCACGGCTGGTTTCTTAGCAGTCTTCTTGGCGGGAGTCTTCTTAGCCACTGCCTTCTTCGGCGCGGCCTTCTTCGGCGAGGCCTTCTTGGGCGGAACGGCAGCGTCAGACATGTTTTGCGTTCTTAAATTCCTTTCTTTTCCCTCTTTCCCTCTTTCCGTTTGTTTTTTTTTGTGTGTCCACGTCGTTCCCAATGCTTCTGACGCCCAACACGAACGGCAAAAATA
>NW_889074.1:0-327 GCF_000209065.1 Trypanosoma cruzi | reverse complement strand
GCTGCATGCACGACACCACATCCACAGCCAAAGCATGCGACGTGATGTGTGTTTCACTGGTGCTGCGAAATGCCTGCAGACGACGTCACTAGTGGAGGCACACCCATGAGGAGAGGGCAGCAGCCAGGCATGCACCGTACGCCGCACACCACGCACGACACACACTCCAATCCACGGCAACAGGCACGCACACACACACAGCCCTGCCGCAACAACAACACACAGATGGAAGAGGAGGAGCAAACAGGAGCGGCACACAAGGCCCCACCGCATGCACACACGGCGAGAGCGGTCCGTCGTGTCGGCACCCCTCACGGGGGGTACGCA
>NW_889073.1:0-327 GCF_000209065.1 Trypanosoma cruzi | reverse complement strand
AGTGGTGATGACGTACGGCAGGATCAGTTGGTCGTGCAACTCGTGCAGCTCATTGACGGCATGTTGCGAAAGGATGGCGAGTTGCAGTGGCCGTAGCAGCCATCCGTATTTGTGCGGGACCCCGGTGCGGAAGCGGGCCAGTGCGGCCTCTTCCCATTAGTGAGGTGGAGTCCGTGTGCGTGGGTTCCCAGTCGCCTGTCACGGTGGTGCGGCGAGGTTCGGGCTTGTGTCGTTGGGCACGAATAATACTCTCGGCCAATGCGACCATGCCGGTGCTCCATGTGTCAGTGAGCTGTGAGTGGTCGAATGCCTTCTTGGCTTATGCAT
>NW_889072.1:0-327 GCF_000209065.1 Trypanosoma cruzi | reverse complement strand
GCCATGCACCGCGCGCACACACACTCGTCCTTCTCTCACTCTCTGTGTGTGTGTCCCCTTGCATGGACTCTCGCCCTCGCCTCACCCCACGAAGCACACACATAATGTGCCCATTGTATATATGCATGCACACCCATGCAGGCTCCGTTGGTGCTCTCTTTTGCACGACACGCACCGCTGCCGTCCTGCCTGGCTGCATGGGCGGAGCACCGTAACTGTTTCTGTTTTGTTTTCATTGCATTGAGTGGGCGACCTCTCTCTCTCTCCCTGTGTGTGTGTTTTGCTTTACGGGAGCAATGAGAGTGTGTGTGCGCTGGTAGTCTCACG
>NW_889071.1:0-327 GCF_000209065.1 Trypanosoma cruzi | reverse complement strand
ATTCAACGGCTACCTGTCAAATCTGCAGCCAGGGATAATTATGGAGCTGATTATGCGACTTCTGGAATTGATCGAGAGGACCGTTTATGAAGCGAACAGCACAGACACCACCGTTGCCACTTCCACCAACAGGACGTCGTCGCCGTTATTGGCCGAAATGTCACCGCACTCGGATGTTGGCAACCAGACGCGTCATGGCGTGGAGGGGCACGTTGAAGACGACGTTTATCATCCACATGTGGAGCAGGGCACAACGTTTGCAGCCTTGCTGGTTCAACTCTTCCGTGCACCGCATACTTATGAGTGCCTTCACGCCATTTGAGGATG
>NW_889070.1:0-326 GCF_000209065.1 Trypanosoma cruzi | reverse complement strand
ACCCCAATGTTCTTTACTAAAAATCAAACCACCCCTTTCCCTCCCCAATTTGCTTTTCCCATTTCGGTGGTTGTTCCTTACTTCGGTGAGCTTCGCCCCTTCTGGAGCTTTACGATGATATTGACACTTGGTACTGGCGCCCCTTTTCCTTCCAGAATGCCGCTATTTCACGGTCTTCATCGTCGCAAACACTATTTCGATTGACGGTATGGCATCTCCGCCAGCCAGTCATTCATCGGCGTGCCGTCTGCGTGCTGCACATAAATAATATCCCACGACATGTCCCGAGACAATTCCTCCCAACCATTAAAATATGCCGCCAGGCA
>NW_889069.1:0-326 GCF_000209065.1 Trypanosoma cruzi | reverse complement strand
AAAAATACAAACGGAGACCTAGAAAGGCTCTAACTTCTTTTTTATCGATTTGCTCTTCTTTCTTTGCTTTGGGCACCCTTTTTCCGGTCCCCTTTTCTTGCAAATTCCTCCCTCCCCCTCAAACGCACACACACACACACACGCTCACTCACTCTCCTTCGTCTCTACATGGGTAGGATAAAACGGCCCCTCTAACGCTTTCCAATTTCAGGACTAACAATCATGCAGAAGAAACACATCTCCCATTGCACGTCATTCCGCTGATGGCACGTCGGACACAAAACAGTAGAGTCAGACACCTGCCTTGAACGAGAAGCAAGGCAGGT
>NW_889068.1:0-326 GCF_000209065.1 Trypanosoma cruzi | reverse complement strand
CCTCCCCCCCCCCATGGTTCCAAAAAAAAAAAAAAAAAAAAACGTAAAGATATCAAAAAAAAAAAGAAAAGAGAAGAAAAAAAAAAAGGCGGCTGTGTGTGTGGATGTAAGAGTGTAGGAAGTCAATGCGCAATTAAAGATATTTTTTTTATTATTTGCTCAAAGAAAAGAAAAAAAAAAAACAAGCAGCACAGAGCTTTCATGCGTGCTCAGTGAAGTCAAGTAAAATGTCAGAGAGTCATCGCTACGCGGCGCCATTGTACACAGGCGACGCACCGGTGTACCAATCGGGTGAACCGGTGTCGTCTGTCGACTTTTCATGCAGT
>NW_889067.1:0-325 GCF_000209065.1 Trypanosoma cruzi | reverse complement strand
CGGCTGCCCCGGACGTTAGATACAGCACGACGTGTCGAATTATCCAAGTTGCAGCGGCTGCCCCGGACGTTAGATACGGGACGACGTGTCGAATTATCCAAGTTGCAGCGGCTGCCCCGGACGTTAGATACAGCACGACGTGTCGAATTATCCAAGCTGCAGCGGTGGCCTCGGGCGTTAGATATATGACGACTTACAGTAGTAACCACGCTGCGGCTGCGCATCCTAAACACGTCTTTTTCGTTTTCCAGGGGACCAACGCAAATGTGCTCGATGTTCGAAGATCGACATTAATACTTTACGTGAAAAGGAGTCGCGCGACCGC
>NW_889066.1:0-325 GCF_000209065.1 Trypanosoma cruzi | reverse complement strand
CTTTCCAGCCACAGCTGGGGATAACGTGCCAATCACCTCCATTTATCGTTTGCGCCGGCAAAAAGGAAAAAAAAAAAAAAAAGTAATAATAATCAATTAATATTTAACAAAAATAAAAAATAAAAAAATCCACACAACAACAACAACAACAACAACACCGCCAGGCAGTAAAGAGACAATAACAAAAAAAAAAAAAAAAAACGCAAAGAAAAAAAAAAAGACAACTAAAGCACCTAAAAAAAAAAAAAAAACAGTTCAATACGCTCTCAAAAAACAAAAACTTGCCTAAATCATCATTCGCTCAATTACACACTCCACATCTCCA
>NW_889065.1:0-324 GCF_000209065.1 Trypanosoma cruzi | reverse complement strand
ACCACCACCACCAATGCACCCGCCAAGGACACGACCACCACCACCACCACCAATGCACCCGCCAAGGACACGACCACCACCACCACCACCAATGCACCCGCCAAGAACACAACCACCTCCAAGGCACCGACTCCTGGCGACGGGAGCGGCCTCGGCGGCCCTTTGTGGGTTCAGGTGCCGCTGCTGCTGCTTGTCAGTGCCGCTGTGGCGACCGCCAGGTGCTGCGTGCTGAGGACGGGGCGGGGCGCGTGCGCCGCTCTCGGCGTGACCCACCGAGAGGTGCGCCGCGTATATTTGAGCACCCTGCAGCGGTGTGGATGTATA
>NW_889064.1:0-324 GCF_000209065.1 Trypanosoma cruzi | reverse complement strand
ACGGAACGAGACGGAGAAAACACAAAACACAACAAAGATGCAGGCAATAGCAGCCATGAAGCGAAAATGAGGGGGCCCGAAGGAGGTGGCGGACACGCAACGTGGGGGGGGGGGGGCACCCCCACAAGGGGGTACGGGGCTATATATATATGGGTATATATATATAGGGGTATATGGATATGGCGGACAAACCCCCAAAAAAAAAAAAAAAAAAAAAAAAAGGGGTCCTTAAACCCCGGTCAAAAAAAATTGACCAAACATAACCCCCAAAGGGGGGTTGGAACCTTCCCGTACCAATATATTACAAAAACTGTTTCAATAATA
>NW_889063.1:0-324 GCF_000209065.1 Trypanosoma cruzi | reverse complement strand
CCTTGTGGGGGACGATAACCTTATGGGGGATGATAACATTATGGGGGATGATAACCTTATGGGGGATGATAACCTTATGGGGGATGATAACCTTATGGGGGATGATAACATTATGGGGGATGATAACCTTATGGGGGATGATAACCTTATGGGGGATGATAACCTTATGGGGGATGATAACCTTATGGGGGATGATAACCTTATGGGGGACGATAACCTTATGGGGGACGATAACCTTATGGGGGACGATAACCTTATGGGGGACGATAACCTTATGGGGGACGATAACCTTATGGGGGAGGATAACCTTATGGGGGACGATAA
>NW_889061.1:0-323 GCF_000209065.1 Trypanosoma cruzi | reverse complement strand
CGGGGTCGGGGGACCCCGACCCCTTTTTTTTTTTTTTTTTTTTTGGGGGTCTGTCCGCCATATCCATATACCCCTATATATATATACCCATATATATATAGCCCCGTACCCCCTTGTGCGGCTGCCCCCCCCCCCCCACGTTGCGTGTCCGCCACCTCCTTCGGGCCCCCTCATTTTCGCTTCATGGCTGCTATTGCCTGCATCTTTGTTTTGTTTTGTGTTTTCTCCGTCTCGATCCTATTTATTCGCCTTTTTTCCGCGTATGCCGCGCTTCTTCCTGTGTTTTCCGGTGTTTTTGCCTTGCTCGCACACTCGGCTGCATT
>NW_889060.1:0-323 GCF_000209065.1 Trypanosoma cruzi | reverse complement strand
AACGCTGTGGAGCGGTGAGGTTTGCATTGCAATCGATCAACGAGGTAACTGTGAAGAAGCACTTTTCACGGGGAGGTGAGTCGCCACGGTATTCTGAGGATCCGTCCCACAAGCCTGTGGAAGTTGTTCGGGAAATATACGCAGGCGGTGTGATCATTTTCAATGCACCGATATCTGCTTGCCTCGAGGAACGGACATTGGAACGCCTCCCAAGTGTAACAGAATAAAATGGCTTTTTGAAGCTGATGTTGGCGTCGAGGGATAATATTTTGCCAATATTTTTTGGATGGCTTGCTTTGAAATCGTTCACGGGGAGTGCCTTT
>NW_889059.1:0-323 GCF_000209065.1 Trypanosoma cruzi | reverse complement strand
CAAGGACACGCACGACTAGTCCCAATCACCGCACAACAGGCACAGACAAGGGCGATGACGAGCAGCAGCAGGGGCGTGCGCACCCACACAGTGGTGACGTCGCTGCCGTCCAGAACGACAAAATTCTGCAACAAAGCAGCGATATCTTCTGTACTTTCGTTTGCACTTTCGTCTCTGGTCGGTCGGAGCGGATTCGTGCCGGCAACGGTGCTGTTGCCTTCGCCACTGGCAGTCGGATTCGCTGTCACCCTCATTACTGTTGTGGGAAGTTTCATTGGCTGCGGGGTCACCGGATGGAGAAGAGGACGGCCGACCGGAAGCTC
>NW_889058.1:0-323 GCF_000209065.1 Trypanosoma cruzi | reverse complement strand
CGTCTTGACGAACTCTTGGAGCACAGAATCGGTGAGGCAGAGTGAACAGGATCGGTACTTGGCCCACCTTGTGACCTGCGCCTTTTTTTCCACGCCCCTGCTGCACGGCTGCTACGAAGTCTCACCTCAGGAACAAAGGCTGCAAGCACTTGAGCGGCGACTGCGGCGGTTTGGCATTCATCGTCACAATGTGAGCCGTCTTGCCGCGCGGAGGGCCATTCAGACATACGCGCAGGCATTAAAAAAAGGGGACGTTAATGAAAGTCGCCGTGCGTTCTTTTTTGAAAATGCCTACAACGAGTTACTGGCAACTATGAATCGAC
>NW_889057.1:0-322 GCF_000209065.1 Trypanosoma cruzi | reverse complement strand
TAGCCACGGGTCGTCGGCACGTACTGCGACCCGCCAACCGTCGCACGCAGCGTTGAGTTCGCCAGAAGCACACTCGAGTGCAGCGGCATCGCGCCCTGCAGCACGATCGTGCCCTCCAGCGACGTCACATTCGTCATGTTGACGAGGGCGTGGGGCATCAAGCGCGCCGTGCTCTCGCTGAGGCCGCCAATCCGCAGCTGCACACCGCCCACAAACGTGCAGTTCGCCAGCGTCACGTTGCGCACGCTCCCTGACATCGACGCCACGTCCACCACGACATCTGCCGCAAAGGTCACGCCAACGTAGCACACCACCGACGTCC
>NW_889056.1:0-322 GCF_000209065.1 Trypanosoma cruzi | reverse complement strand
CCCATAAGGTTATCATCCCCCATAAGGTTATCGTCCCCCATAAGGTTATCATCCCCCATAAGGTTATCGTCCCCCATAAGGTTATCGTCCCCCATAAGGTTATCGTCCCCCATAAGGTTATCGTCCCCCATAAGGTTATCGTCCCCCATAAGGTTATCATCCCCCATAAGGTTATCGTCCCCCATAAGGTTATCGTCCCCCATAAGGTTATCATCCCCCATAAGGTTATCGTCCCCCATAAGGTTATCATCCCCCATAAGGTTATCGTCCCCCATAAGGTTATCATCCCCCATAAGGTTATCGTCCCCCATAAGGTGATTAT
>NW_889055.1:0-322 GCF_000209065.1 Trypanosoma cruzi | reverse complement strand
TCTCTCCCTCCCATGCTGCGTGCTCTCGTTGTGCCCGCTCGGTGCCGGCCCGACAGGAGAGTTTACACCGCGAGCAACAAGCGAAGTCCACAAAGGCCCAAGTGACAATGATGCTGCGCCGCGTCCTCTGCGTGCTTTTCCTTGCCCTCTGCTGTGCGTGCGTGTGCGCCACGGCTCAGGAGGAGGGGCAGTATGATGCTGCTGTTGTTGAGGCTGGGGAGGGCCAGGATCAAACTACAACCACCACCACCACAACAACAACTACTACTACGACGACCACTACACAAGCACCAACTGCGACCACCACTACCACGGAGGCGCC
>NW_889054.1:0-322 GCF_000209065.1 Trypanosoma cruzi | reverse complement strand
GATTGTTTCAATGTTTTCTTTTCAATATATAAATTCTCTGAACCACTAGCATGGTCCTTTCTCCTCAGTTAGGATTTGAAATATTATTACTTACGACGTGGCAGACTTTTGGGGTCCTCCAGTCACAAGACCCCGCCGCGTGGTGGGAATCAAAAAGAGGGGCGGGTGCTGCATTTTCTTGCATTGGACGTTACCACCTGGGCTCCGCGTGTGTGGAATGAGGGCATCTCCGAAGTCGTCGCTTGCCTCCGGAGCGCATGCAGTTATGACCATTGGCACCAGGCGGACGCTCAGGTTCAGCCCGCCTTTGACGGTTCGGTAT
>NW_889053.1:0-321 GCF_000209065.1 Trypanosoma cruzi | reverse complement strand
CACCACCATTCATAATTCGAAACAAAAATTTAGACCACAACGTGCGGTGCAGCGGCCGCTCGAAAACGATCCGGCGAGTGCAGCACCCCTGTGGGCAAGATCTCGCGACATTCCTCCAAGCAGCGGATGGTTCAGGGTTGTTTGGCGTCCAGTGTGTGAACACGCAAACAGACATTGAAAGAGAGTGTCTCTGACCACCACCATTCATAATTCGAAACAAAAATTTAGACCACAACGTGCGGTCCTGCGGCCGCTCGAAAACGATCCGGCGAGTGCAGCACCCCTGTGGGCAAGATCTCGCGACATTCCTCCAAGCAGCGG
>NW_889052.1:0-321 GCF_000209065.1 Trypanosoma cruzi | reverse complement strand
AAACGATCCGCCGAGTGCAGCACCCCTGTGGGCAAGAGCTCGCGAAACTCCTCCAAGCAGCGGATAGTTCAGGGTTGTTTGGCGTCCAGTGTGTGAACACGCAAACAGACATTGACAGAGAGTGTCTCTGACCACCACCATTCATAATTCGAAACAAAAATTTAGACCACAACGTGCGGTGCAGCGGCCGCTCGAAAACGATCCGGCGAGTGCAGCACCCCTGTGGGCAAGATCTCGCGAAATTCCTCCAAGCAGCGGATAGTTCAGGGTTGTTTGGCGTCCAGTGTGTGAACACGCAAACAGACATGACAGAGAGTGCCT
>NW_889051.1:0-321 GCF_000209065.1 Trypanosoma cruzi | reverse complement strand
ACACTCGTCTTTCACCCACTCTCTGTGTGTGTCCCCTTGCATGGACTCTCGCCCTCACCTCATCCCACGAAGCACACACATAATGTGCCCATTGTATATATTGCATGCACACCCATGCAGGCCCGTTGGTGCTCTCTTTTGCACGACACGCACAAATTACTCATATCATCACACACAAACACACACACGCAGCCCGCGGAATGGGTGCTCTCAACCACAAAACAATGAAAAACAAAACAAAAAGCCGAAGCGTGGGACGACCAGCACACACACTCTCATTGCTCCCGTAAAGCAAAACACACACACAGGGAGAGAGAGAGA
>NW_889050.1:0-321 GCF_000209065.1 Trypanosoma cruzi | reverse complement strand
ATGCTCCGTGCCGTCATTCAATTTTTCAACCAGCCCCTCTGCCGTTTTTTGATGGGCGCCTGTATTGTGAGTAATTCCCTCTGCTGCGCGCATTGCGTGTAGATGCCTTGTGTCCATGGGTATGACATCGCTGGCATCGCACAGTGCGTTGGGTTCCCGTCGATCCATGAAAGGCTGAGCCACCCTCGCGAAGGTGTCATCCTCATGAAAAGCCGTATGGAAGCGGGCGCGTAGTTTTTGGATCGGGATGCTGGGGTCGGATTTAATCACGATCCGCATCCGGAAGACCTGCGGTACAACCCTGCCCAAGTCCATGAACTG
>NW_889049.1:0-321 GCF_000209065.1 Trypanosoma cruzi | reverse complement strand
GCAAAGCAAAAACCCCGGAAAACACAGGAAGAAGCGCGGCATTCGCGGAAAAAAGGGGAATAAAAGGAACGGGACGGGGAAAACCCAAAACAAAACAAAGATGCAGGCAATAGCAGCCATGAAGCGAAAATGAGGGGGCCCGAAGGAGGTGGGGGACACGCAACGTGGGGGGGGGGGGGCAGCCGCACGAGGGGGTACGGGGCTATATATATATGGGTATATATATATAGGGGTATATGGATATGGCGGACAGACCCACAAAAAAAAAAAAAAAAAAAAAGGGGTCCGTAGACCCCGGTCAAAAGAAATTGACCAAACATA
>NW_889048.1:0-320 GCF_000209065.1 Trypanosoma cruzi | reverse complement strand
TCCCCCATAAGGTTATCATCCCCCATAAGGTTATCATCCCCCATAAGGTTATCGTCCCCCATAAGGTTATCGTCCCCCATAAGGTTATCATCCCCCATAAGGTTATCGTCCCCCATAAGGTTATCGTCCCCCATAAGGTTATCGTCCCCCATAAGGTTATCGTCCCCCATAAGGTTATCATCCCCCATAAGGTTATCATCCCCCATAAGGTTATCGTCCCCCATAAGGTTATCATCCCCCATAAGGTTATCGTCCCCCATAAGGTTATCATCCCCCATAAGGTTATCATCCCCCATAAGGTTATCATCCCCCACAAGGTT
>NW_889047.1:0-320 GCF_000209065.1 Trypanosoma cruzi | reverse complement strand
GAGGCAGGAGGCGCCGCACAAACGGGGTCGGAAGGGCACCAGATGGAGCCATTTACATGGCTGCCCGCGGAGCGGTATTTCTATCCGCTGCTGAATTCCATCGGCGCTTATCAGCGCTATACATACCGTTTGCGTGCCGTATGTGACGCGCAACGACAAAAGCTACTGCTAAGCGGAGACATTGAGCAGAACCCAGGCCCCATAGCAGTACTCCAGATGAACGTTTCTTGCCTCACGCCGTCAAAGCTCGCAACATTAATGGCGCAAGGAGCAGACATAATAGCCATTCAGGAGACTTGGAAGTCGTCAGAGCAGATAGC
>NW_889046.1:0-320 GCF_000209065.1 Trypanosoma cruzi | reverse complement strand
GCCAACGACAGCCCAACCCGCAGCGTCCTATTCCTGTTCGTCGTCTCCATAAGCATGCAGGCCTGCTTCAGAAACGGATCCTCGTCCGTCGCGGCGTTGCTCGCAGAGGCACTCGTGCTCCGTTCGCTCTGCGCCGACGCCGTGCTGTATTGTTGCACGCTACCGGCCCTCCTCGTCACATGCTCAAGGTTCGCAGACAAATGGGCGTCGGGCGTCAGTCCACCGTCTTGGGTCAGCTGCTGCCCCTTGGCCTCCTTCAACTCGTCGGTGCTGCTCGCAGCCACAAGCAACAGGAGAAGACACAGTCGCACAGGCCGGGA
>NW_889045.1:0-320 GCF_000209065.1 Trypanosoma cruzi | reverse complement strand
GGCTGCGTCAACACATCCTGTTCCCTGCTGCGCCTCAAAAGATGCCTCACTCCGTCCACTAAGTGCATCGGTGTGGGCCGTGCCTGGGCTGTTCGTGAGGACCACAACGATGTGAGGGTCACCGAGTCGCAGCATGTTTGCTGTGGCGTTGTTGCATGGCAACTGCACACACACACAGCGCCTGCATCCCTCCCTTTTGTGTCCGCCCTCTGCCGGAGTGACCACACACACGGGCAGCAGCAAAATCACTTCACCCTCGACGATCCAAGATCAACACCGACATCCCTCGCAACCCAAATGCCAACATCTCCCACTCCTAG
>NW_889044.1:0-320 GCF_000209065.1 Trypanosoma cruzi | reverse complement strand
TTTTTTTTTTTGTGAACAGTAGTAGAGGACAATATATATTTTTTTGTGGAACAGTAATAGAGGACAATATATTTTTTTTTTTTGTGGAACAGTAGTAGAGGACAATATATATATTTTTTTTTTTTGTGAAACAGTAGTAGAGGACAATATATTTTTTTTTGTGGAACAGTAATAGAGGACAATATATTTTTTTTTTTTGTGAAACAGTAGTAGAGGACAATATATATATTTTTTTTTGTGGAACAGTAGTAGAGGACAATATATTTTTCTTTTTTGTGGAACAGTAATAGAGGACAATATATTTTTTTTTTTTGTGGAAC
>NW_889043.1:0-319 GCF_000209065.1 Trypanosoma cruzi | reverse complement strand
AAACGAAAAAGACGTGTTTAGGATGCGCAGCCGCAGCGTGGTTACTACGTAAGTCGTCATATATCTAACGCCCGAGGCCACCGCTGCAGCTTGGATAATTCGACACGTCGTGCTGTATCTAACGTCCGGGGCAGCCGCTGCAACTTGGATAATTCGACACGTCGTCCCGTATCTAACGTCCGGGGCAGCCGCTGCAACTTGGATAATTCGACACGTCGTCCCGTATCTAACGTCCGGGGCAGCCGCTGCAACTTGGATAATTCGACACGTCGTCCTGTATCTAGCGTCCGGGGCCACCGGCCTACCATTTTTTATTTCT
>NW_889042.1:0-319 GCF_000209065.1 Trypanosoma cruzi | reverse complement strand
GACATGCACACGTTTTAAACGCCTCTTTCCTTCTCTCTCTGTCTCTGTCCCTCTCTCGTTTCTTTTCTTTGGTTTTTCCCCCACAAAGACAGAGACAAAAAAAAAGCCCTCTATTTTTTTTTTTTCATTATTATTATTATTTTGTTTTATTTTGTTTTTCTCCTTCCCTTTTTTTTTTTTTTCTCCCTTCCATTTGTTTGTTTGTTTGGTTTTTGTTGTTGTTTTTCTTTCGTTCGTCGGTGCAATTTTTGGTTTTTCGTTTGTTTGTTTGTTTTTTTTCGCTCCTCCCCTCCCCCTCTTTTTTTCCTCTCCTCTTCCA
>NW_889041.1:0-318 GCF_000209065.1 Trypanosoma cruzi | reverse complement strand
AACCGCAAGTACACCGATCACGGCGTCATGAAGGAACTCCAGGAGAGGTTCGAGATGCAGGTACGGGAGCTGACAGACATCAGCACTCAACTTAACCAGAGCCAGTACATGAATCAGTAAGATTTAAGGCCTCTGGAAAATAAGAATGAGGAAAAAAAAAAAAAAGAGGGAGAGAGAGAGAGAGAAGAAAAAAAAGAAAAGAGCATAGACACAACACAGGGAGTAAATTCAGTAAGAAGGAGCGAAGACGTTGAAGGGGGGAAAAAACACAAAAAGAGGAAAGGAAAAAAAAAAAAAGCGAAGAAGAACAGCAGCCGT
>NW_889040.1:0-318 GCF_000209065.1 Trypanosoma cruzi | reverse complement strand
CTTTTCAAAGTCTGTTTGAGTGTTCTCACTCTGGACGCCAAACAACCCGGAACCATCCGCTGCTTGGAGGAATGTCGCGAGATCTTGCCCACAGGGGTGCTGCACTCGGCGGATCGTTTTCGAGTGGCTGCTGCACCGCACGTTGTGGTCTAAGTTTTTGTTTCGAATTGTGAATGGTGGTGGTCAGAGACACTCTCTTTCAATGTCTGTTTGCGTGTTCACACACTGAACACCAAACAACCCGGAACTATCCGCTGCTTGGAGGAATTTCGCGAGATCTTGCCCACAACGGTGCTGCACTCGGATAATCGTTTTCGA
>NW_889039.1:0-318 GCF_000209065.1 Trypanosoma cruzi | reverse complement strand
TGACTGAGTGTGCGTTTTGCCTTTTGGATTTGGCTCTCTTCTGCTGTGCGCTGCTCCTCGCCGGGGAGTTGGTGGGGTGGCCGCGCCGGCGTGCGTGTGATTGCCTTCGCCTCTGCCACTGTGAGTCGCCCATTGCTCCTTTCCCCCATTTGTTTGTGCCCATTGTATATATGCATGCACACCCATGCAGGCCCGTTGGTGCTCTCTTTTGCACGACACGCACCGCTGCCGTCCTGCCTGGCTGCATGGGCGGAGCACCGTAACTGTTTCTGTTTTGTTTTTATTGCATTGAGTGGGCGACCTTTCTCTCTCTCTCTC
>NW_889038.1:0-318 GCF_000209065.1 Trypanosoma cruzi | reverse complement strand
TGGTCTATGTTTTTGTTTCGAATTATGAATGGCGGGAGTCAGAGGCACTCTCTTTCAATGTATGTTTGCGTGTTCCACACTGGACACCAAACAACCCTGAATTATCCGCTGCTTGGAGGAATTTCGCGAGCTCCTGCCCACAAGGGTGCTGCACTCGGCGGATCGTTTTCGAGCGGCTGCTGCACCACACGTTGTGGTCTATGTTTTTGTTTCGAATTATGAATGGCGGGAGTCAGAGGCACTCTCTTTCAATGTATGTTTGCGTGTGCACACACTGGACACCAAACAACCCTGAATTATCCGCTTCTTGGAGGAATT
>NW_889037.1:0-317 GCF_000209065.1 Trypanosoma cruzi | reverse complement strand
AAAGGAATTGTGTTCCACAACGGTTTTCAAATTTGATGAGGGGTCCTTCGCGGCACTTGGGACCGTGTACCAAAACCCCCCCCCCCCCTCCCAGGCCACACTGGGGAGGGGTCAGGGTCCGGGATGTCGGCCCCGGGATAGCGCCGTGGACGGCGTCAGGGGGCGGAAAAGACGCACATGGCGAGTGTGGAACAGCAAATGCAGCCGAGTGTGCGAGCAAAGCAAAAACACCGGAAAACACAGGAAGAAGCGCGGCATACGCGGAAAAAAGGCGAATAAAAGGAACGAGACGGAGAAAACACAAAACAAAACAAAGA
>NW_889036.1:0-317 GCF_000209065.1 Trypanosoma cruzi | reverse complement strand
AGGCGTTGGTTGGGCTCGGAGTCCTCCGGCTTCCACATGTATACGAGTTGCCTCCCGACAAATAGTTTGATTGTGCTGCGCTTAAGGTGCAGCTGATCGACAGCTGCATCCACCAGGCGCTGCACAGTGAACGGGGGGTCGACAAGAGTGAAACTTATCAAGCATCATCGCCGCAGAAACACACACACACACACACACACACACGCACCAGCGCACGCATGTATGTGTTTATGCGTGCGTACGCGCGTTTCAAGGGCAAAGAGGGGAACCGCGTTGGCGTTGCGAATCAGCCAGGGATAACTTGATCGTGTGCTAAA
>NW_889035.1:0-317 GCF_000209065.1 Trypanosoma cruzi | reverse complement strand
CACATTTGCGTTGTCCCCTGGAAAACGAAAACGACATGTTTAGGGTGCGCCGCCGCAGCGTGGTTACTACGATAAGTTCGTCATATATCTCTCGTACGGGGCCGCAGCCGCAGCGTGGTTACTACGATAAGTCGTCATATATCTCTCGTACGGGGCCGCAGCCGCAGCGTGGTTACTACGATTCGTCGTGTTGTATCCAACGTCCGGGGCAGCCGCTGCAACTTGGATAATTCGACACGTCGTCCTGTATCTAACGTCCGGGGCAGCCGCTGCAAACTTGGATAATTCGCCACGTCGTGTTGTATCCAACGTCCGGG
>NW_889034.1:0-317 GCF_000209065.1 Trypanosoma cruzi | reverse complement strand
GTCGCCGTTATTGGCCGAAATGTCACCGCACTCGGATGTTGGCAACCAGACGCGTCATGGCGTGGAGGGGCACGTTGAAGACGACGTTTATCATCCACATGTGGAGCAGGGCACAACGTTTGCAGCCTTGCTGGTTCAACTCTTCCGTGCACCGCAACTTATGAGTGCCTTCACGCCATTTGAGGATGAGGCGACTTTACTTTTGTCGACTTCCACAGCAAATAATGGGGCGATGCCGTTTATTAAACAGGGACTTGTGCGTGGTGACGACTCAACGCCACATGCGTCCGACTAGCGCACTACGTTTGGAGACGCAT
>NW_889033.1:0-317 GCF_000209065.1 Trypanosoma cruzi | reverse complement strand
CAGGAGTGCTGACACGGTGCCGTACGTAGAGGGCTCATGGTGTGAGTATTTTTCTGATGGTCTCCACTTCGACGAGAACGGCGGTCGCGTTGTGTTTGAGGCGCTGTGGTGTGCCATTGAGAAGTATGTGAAGCCCAGCAACATCTTCCTCAACGCGGACGCGACGGAATTGTACCTCGGTGACTTTGGTTCCGCCAAGGCGCTTCTGCGCTCCGCCTCGCTGACCTCCACCTTCGTCGGCACACCATTCTGGATTTCGCCGGAGCTGCTGATGGGGACGCCGTACAGCTTCCCCTCCGATGTCTGGTCGCTCGGTT
>NW_889032.1:0-316 GCF_000209065.1 Trypanosoma cruzi | reverse complement strand
TGTTGGGCCGATATCCCGTGAAGATGATGACGCTGCCGCGAGCTCGCTGTTGATGAAGAGTGTGCATATGGGGATGCATCCTGCTGAATGACGGCTCTTCTTTGCCTGAGCGGAGCAAACGGGAGGCCGATACAAAATAAAATAATAAAAATAAATAAATAAATAAATAAACAATTTGAAAGGAATGTCAACATAAAGACAGCATGGAGGGGATATGGGAGACGTGGTGGTGGTGGTGGTGGTGGTTTTTACTGCAGTCAAACTGCATCCCTCCTCCTCTTCCTGCCATTCTCGTTTCATTCCCGCTTCTTTACCA
>NW_889031.1:0-316 GCF_000209065.1 Trypanosoma cruzi | reverse complement strand
GGGGGCGGGGTGGGGCGCCCCCCCCCCCTCGAGCACGCGGCGCTTGCTCCTCTGACGGTTGTGTTTCCAGAGGCCAAGGCGCCCGTTTCATCAATATCCGCTCCTTGAGGCGGGAGACGCGGCCGCACCAATTCTGACGGGAGGGGGTCTAGGGTCATTCCGACCCCGCGGCGTCTTTTTATTTTGGGCGGTCGGGGCGCTATGCAAAAATTTTTGCAGCTTCATGGGGAAAGGTTCGGTGGTGCGTTATGTGCCGTTCTTTGCGCGGGTGACCGCGATGGGCGGGTTTGCTGGGGCTCAGCCCCGTGGTGAACGT
>NW_889030.1:0-316 GCF_000209065.1 Trypanosoma cruzi | reverse complement strand
CTGCACGAGCACGAGCCGCGGTCCACCAACTCCGTCCCTGGCATGTAGCACGCCGCGTCGTCGTTGCACGTGCCACACCCGAATACCACCACGTCCTCCGGAAACACATCGTCGTACGACACCTCCTCATCGTCCTGCAGGTTGCACCCCACCACAAAGTGCGCGGGTGATGACACAACCGTGTTTGACAGAGCCTGCCCAGAAAAGAAGGCGCTTCCCTCCACCTGACGGTTGTGTGCAAGCGCCACGGCGGTGCCGCTGTCTGACAGCTGAATTTTGTGCCAGGGACCCGATATACTTAGTATTGAGGCGGCAC
>NW_889029.1:0-316 GCF_000209065.1 Trypanosoma cruzi | reverse complement strand
GGACGTCCTCCTCCGAAAACACCGGCGGCGATGCTTCCCGGCGCGCTGCGCATCGAACTGAGGAACTGCGTGTGCGACGGCGGTGCGCAGATCTACGTGCGGGGCGACAGCGGCGAGCCGGCGAGTGACCGGAGCCTGGAGGTGAGCGTGAGCGGACTGTCCGGCGACTACTGCTCGCTTGTGTTTGCGCACAACCTGCCGGCACACACGAACGTGACGGTCCGTGACTCGACGATTGTGACGCCGGGGCCGATGCGCTACTCCCAGCTGAGCGGGCTGACGGACGCGGTGGCGTCGCCGCTTGTGCTGCACGGGA
>NW_889028.1:0-316 GCF_000209065.1 Trypanosoma cruzi | reverse complement strand
CTGCGATGGTGTGTGTGTGTGTGAGGGCTGGTGTGGAGTTGCCGGCCAGGGTGTGGCCCGTGGCGGTGCTTTTCCTGAGACTGGTGTTTGTTTCTTCCGTGTGTGTTTTGTGCTGCTTCTTGCTTTTTTCCCTTGTCATCCTCTCCTCCTGTTTTCCTGCGTGGAGTGGCTGCATGCTCACGGGCCATGTTGATGCTGGTGATGCTGGTGGTGGTGGACTGCTGCACAGCACATCGCTGGAGAGTCTTATTGTGCTCCTCACAACGGCCCGAGCGCAGGCTCATGCTCGTTATCTGAGTGCGCACTTCTCGAGCCC
>NW_889027.1:0-316 GCF_000209065.1 Trypanosoma cruzi | reverse complement strand
CCGAAACCCCCCACGTCGCAGTAGTAAGGAATGAAGGAAGGAGCGAAAGAAAAAAGAAAAAAAAAAGAAAAGAAGAGGGGGAAATACGAGATGCAAAGGAGGTTGTGCGCCAGCAGCGTACACTGAAGCGGAAGAAGGATGGTTTGCGGAAGTTGGATAAAAAGATGAGGTCTGTGAAGGCAGATAGTCCGGAGTATAGTGCTCTCGTGGAGGAAAGCAAGGCGCTTGCAGCGGAGGTTGCTGCGATGGAGGCGACGCTTGGAGTTTCCACTGTTGTTGTGCGGGATGCTTCGACTGCGCCACCCGATGCTCCCAC
>NW_889026.1:0-315 GCF_000209065.1 Trypanosoma cruzi | reverse complement strand
AATTCCTTCCAAGCAGCGGGATAGTTAAGGGGTTGTTTGGTGTCCCAGTGTGTGAACACGCAAACAGATATTGACAGAGAGTGCCTCTGACTCCCACCATTCACAATCGGAAACAAAAATTTGGACCACAACGTGTGATGCAGCGGCCGCTCGAAAACGATCAGCCGAGTGCAGCACCCGTGTGGGCAAGAGCTCGCGAAATTCCTCCAAGCAGCGGATAGTTTAGGGTTGTTTGGTGTCCAGTGTGTGAACACGCAAACAGATATTGACAGAGAGTGCCTCTGACTCCCACCATTCACAATGGGAAACAAAAAT
>NW_889025.1:0-315 GCF_000209065.1 Trypanosoma cruzi | reverse complement strand
GATTGGATGGAGCCCCCATCGCCAGCATTCATGAGCGGCGTGCGGCAGCCCCTCTCCCGTTTTTTTATGGACGCCTGTATTGTAATTAATTCCCTCTCGGGCGCACATTGCATGTAGATGCCTCGTGTCCATAGGTATGACATTGTTGGCATCGCAAAGTGCGTTGGGTTTCTCGCCGATCCACGAGAGGCTGGGCTGCCCTCGCATAGGTGTCGGTCTGGTGAACAGCGGAGTGTAGACAGCCGCGCAGTTTGGAAAGCCGGATGACGGGATCCGATGCAATCGTGAGCTGCATCCGGAATGTATTCAGTAGGG
>NW_889024.1:0-314 GCF_000209065.1 Trypanosoma cruzi | reverse complement strand
GGACGTCGGCCCCGGGATAGCGCCGTGGACGGCGTCAGGTGGCGGAAAAGACGCACATGGCGAGTGTGGAACAGCAAATGCAGCCGAGTGTGCGAGCAAAGCAAAAACACCGGAAAACACAGGAAGAAGCGCGGCATACGCGGAAAAAAGGCGAATAAAAGGATCGAGACGGAGAAAACACAAAACAAAACAAAGATGCAGGCAATAGCAGCCATGAAGCGAAAATGAGGGGGCCCGAAGGAGGTGGCGGACACGCAACGTGGGGGGGGGGGGGCAACCGCACGAAGGGGTACGGGGCTATATATATATGGGTA
>NW_889023.1:0-314 GCF_000209065.1 Trypanosoma cruzi | reverse complement strand
TTCCCGGCGCGCTGCGCATCGAATTGAGGAACTGCGTGTGCGACGGCGGTGCGCAGCTCTACGTGCGGGGCTACAGCGGCGAGCCGGCGAGTGACCGGAGCCTGGAGGTGAGCGTGAGCGGGCTGTCCGGCGGCTACGGTGACACGTGCCTGCCGGCTGCGGTTCCGGACGGCCTTGGGCCGCTCCCGCTCCCCGATGCGAAGGACACGGAGGTCCGCTGCGTG
This sequence comes from Trypanosoma cruzi, assembly GCF_000209065.1. Classification (NCBI taxonomy): domain Eukaryota; phylum Euglenozoa; class Kinetoplastea; order Trypanosomatida; family Trypanosomatidae; genus Trypanosoma; species Trypanosoma cruzi. The sequence goes on along the minus strand of NW_889023.1, from coordinate 90 downwards.
CACGGTGGCAGCATCAGCTCCGTGGACTATCCTGATCCCGGTGTGCGTGGTCTGTGCCTCGTCAACGTGACCTTCACCGCCCCGATTGTG
>NW_889022.1:0-314 GCF_000209065.1 Trypanosoma cruzi | reverse complement strand
GGTACATCAGGGACACAAAGCCGCACGAGTACGGCTGCAGAACAAGCAACTGAGGAAGCCAAGGATCCTGCCGCGACGGCCACGACGAAGACTACAACAAAGGCACCAAGCACTACTACAACCACCACTGCACCCGAGGCACCAAGTAATACGGCCATGAAAATTTTTTTAAAAAAGCAAAACCGGTAGCAGTAGCAAACAACAGATAAAAAGCCGCTTATCCATACACATGGCAAACATATATTTATATACATGCATTAAAAGGATGAATACCCACAAAATAAAAACACAAAAACGGACCGGAAAGAAAACCA
>NW_889021.1:0-313 GCF_000209065.1 Trypanosoma cruzi | reverse complement strand
TAATACAGTATCAAAAACCAAGTAAAACAAGTGTTAAATATATATAGAGCAAACAAGTATATAAAAATATGAATAAAAACCAAATAGTAAAAAATATACAAATAATACAGTATCAAAAACCAAGTAAAACAAGTGTTAAATATATATAGAGCAAACAAGTATATAATTGTAAATTAACATTAAATTTAGATTAAATAATTAAAATAAAAAATATTAGTAGTATTTTCAATACAACTTTCGAAATCACAAAAATTATAGCCGTGTAAATTTTAATTTTACTTCAACCATATAATTAAAATTTACACGGCTATAA
>NW_889020.1:0-313 GCF_000209065.1 Trypanosoma cruzi | reverse complement strand
TTATTTTTTATTTTTTCTGTGTGTGTGGGTTGATTGTATGCGTTCATGCAAATATATATATTTATATATGGACATTTGCATCTCCTCTTTTTTTTTTTTTCTGGAAGTGTTTCACGAGCAACTTGCGTGGCGGGACCCCACAATTTAGTTTGTAGGTTTCCCGCGTGTGGCAAGGTGTCGCCTTCCCTGCCAGTCGTGGTCAGTGTTGCAGATGGCGTGGCAGAGTCGAGTGGGTTTTACGACGAGGTCTTTTTTACGGAGCAGGAGCCGGCGAATACCGATGAAACACTTCCAGGAAAAAAAAAAAGAAAAT
>NW_889019.1:0-313 GCF_000209065.1 Trypanosoma cruzi | reverse complement strand
GCCGCACCGAGTGGGTGCGCAGCGTCATTCTTTTCGATAGCGTCGTCAGCTTTCTTGTGCGTCCAAAAAAAAAAAGGATTCCCCTCATGCACCCCCATTCCCATCCCCGTTTTTCCTTTCGCTCCACGCCGTCCGGAAATTTCACCGCATGGCTCCAGCTCGCATTTTACACAGAGTCGTACAATCCCTCCAGTTTCTCCGGTGCGCTCGTCGTCGTTGGGTCCCTCGCCTCCTCGGCAGCTGCATCCAAGAAATGTTTAGTGAAGTTATGGACAGTTGCTTTTACCTCCGCAGCAGCTAATGACCACCCCGG
>NW_889018.1:0-312 GCF_000209065.1 Trypanosoma cruzi | reverse complement strand
ATGGGTCGTATTGGTGACGTGTGCGCTGAGGTGTCGTGTGAAAAGGGTGAGGTGAGCGGCGGCACCGTGTCGATTGTGCACTGCTCTGCCACCGGCACGACGCTTGTCTCCGGGCCGACGATCACGAGCGGCGCCGTGTCGGTGCAGTGCAACCGTGCCGGCGGCCGGGTGCTGCGGAGCAGCGGCGACTACCGCATGGCCGGCCTGTCCTCTGTGAGCGTGGTGCCGTGCGACGGCTGTGCGGCTGCGCTGGCGTGCTTTGATGCGCTGACGGCGTCGTTCTCCGACTGCGTGTGCAGCTGCCGTGCCGGC
>NW_889017.1:0-312 GCF_000209065.1 Trypanosoma cruzi | reverse complement strand
TCCCTCCCCAGTTCGGGAAACGATGGGAAAAAACAAAACCAAAGAGGACGCGCACGGGTGAGAGATGCGGCTGCGACGCGTGATGAAATTCCACAGTTTCCTGTCAGTCTGACGACGAAAACGCGTGAGGACGCAATTCCCGACTCAGCTCACACTGAAGTGCTTTGCTTTACACCCCCATCTTTCTTTTTTTTTCTTTTTCTTTTTTTCTTTTTCTTTTTTTCTTTCTTTGTCCCTCTGCTCTCGCTGCGCGGTTTTGCGGACCAGAGACGCGCACGCCCGCACACACACACACGCGCTACGATGGAGACA
>NW_889016.1:0-312 GCF_000209065.1 Trypanosoma cruzi | reverse complement strand
TCCCAGGCCACACTGGGGAGGGGTCAGGGTCCGGGACGTCGGCCCCGGGATAGCGCCGTGGACGGCGTCAGGGGGCGGAAAAGACGCACATGGCGAGTGTGGAACAGCAAATGCAGCCGAGTGTGCGAGCAAGGCAAAAACACCGGAAAACACAGGAAGAAGCGCGGCATACGCGGAAAAAAGGCGAATAAAAGGATCGAGACGGAGAAAACACAAAACAAAACAAAGATGCAGGCAATAGCAGCCATGAAGCGAAAATGAGAAGGCCCGAAGGAGGTGGCGGACACGCAACGTGGGGGGGGGGGGGCAGCC
>NW_889015.1:0-311 GCF_000209065.1 Trypanosoma cruzi | reverse complement strand
AACATACATTGAAAGAGAGTGCCTCTGACTCCCGCCATTCATAATTCGAAACAAAAACATAGACCACAACGTGTGGTGCAGCAGCCGCTCGAAAACGATCCGCCGAGTGCAGCACCATTGTGGGCAAGAGCTCGCGAAATTCCTCCAAGCAGCGGATAGTTCCGGGTTGTTTGGTGTCCAGTGTGTGACACGCAAACATACATTGAAAGAGAGTGCCTCTGACTCCCGCCATTCATAATTCAAAACAAAAATTTAGACCACAACGTGTGGTGCAGCAGCCGCTCGAAAACGATCCGCCGAGTGCAGCACCA
>NW_889014.1:0-310 GCF_000209065.1 Trypanosoma cruzi | reverse complement strand
CCACCCCCCCACCCCCCCACACACCACCAACAGAAGCGTACATGTCTATTCACAGCGAGTTGTATTTTATATTCATATTTTTATATGCACGTTTGCGGCCATGCGCTCGCTACAACTGAAGCGAAGAAACTTTTGTGGGACGCATTTGACACCGCAGCCCCTGGCGCCATTTCGCACCGTTTACATGAATTCTCTCTCATTTATTGTTGTTGTTTTTTCCGCCTTTAATGCGGTTTTGTTTTTTGTTTTGTTTTTTTTGTTTTTTTTTTGCCTTTTTTTCTTTCATTCAGTCAAAAGACATCAATGAAAA
>NW_889013.1:0-310 GCF_000209065.1 Trypanosoma cruzi | reverse complement strand
TCCGCATCATCCACAATAGCGCCACGAACATTTTTTTCCCACGTCTGCAAGAGGTCACGACCCACAGTTTCCTCTTCCTCAATACAGAGGATCGCGGTGTAAAAGGAACGCCAGGCCCAAGCCCCATTCTTCATCACTGCGTGATATATCTACAGTGTCCCCAGTTCCTTCTCCTCCTGTGCGCAAATGGAGTCCCTCGATTAACGACTCGGCCTCTTCAAAAAGCCGCACCTGTTGGATGAACGAGTAGGACCCGCGCTATCCACCGCGCTAAACGCCATAGTGGATATGGCTACAGTGGTTGTTGGCG
>NW_889012.1:0-309 GCF_000209065.1 Trypanosoma cruzi | reverse complement strand
ATTATCCGCTTCTTGGAGGAGTTTCGCGAGCTCTTGCCCACAAGGGTGCTGCAGTCGCCGGATCGTTTTCGAGCGGCTGCTGCACCACACGCTGTGGTCTAAATTTTTGTTTCGAATTATGAATGGCGGGAGTCAGAGGCACTCTCTTTCAATGTATGTTTGCGTGTGCACACACTGGACACCAAACAACCCTGAATTATCCGCTGCTTGGAGGAATTTCGCGAGCTCTTGCCCACAGGGGTGCTGCAGTCGGCGGATCGTTTTCGAGCGGCTGCTGCACCACACGCTGTGGTCTAATTTTGTTTCGAA
>NW_889011.1:0-309 GCF_000209065.1 Trypanosoma cruzi | reverse complement strand
AAAGGCATGAGTTTCATTTTGAGGTATAAAACCATCATCATTTGACCCGCTCTCAGCATTTAACGAGTGGGGAATACCTGCTTCATCCTTAGAGCATTTCGTGTGGCCCTGAAGCATAAGGGCAGAATAAATCTGTGAGTTGATAATGTCGGCCATGCGGGTCAGTGTCCATTGAAGCAGTGCACTGCCACCAAGGCGTTGCTCGGGGACAGTCACAGGATTCATTGGGGGTTCACTGAATTCGGGGAATACAATGTAGGACATGCAGTCCATCAGTTCTGTCTTCCACTTTGAAGCATTGTCCACGGC
>NW_889010.1:0-309 GCF_000209065.1 Trypanosoma cruzi | reverse complement strand
GAGAGGCAGCCCCTCTGCCGTTTTTTGATGGGCGCCTGTATTGTGAGTGATTCCCTCTGCTGCGCACGTTGCATTTAGATGCCTCGTGCCCATAGGTATGACATCGTTGGCATCGCAAAGTGCGTTGGGTTTCTCGCCGATCGAAGAGAAGCTGGACTGCCTTCGCATTGGTGTCCGTCTGGTGAACAGCGGTGTAAAGACGGGCGCGCAGTTTGGAAAGCCGGATGCCGGGATCGGATGCCATCGTGAGCTGCATCCGGAATGTATTCAGTAGGGACCTCCCCAAATTCATTATTCTATCGGTGGATC
>NW_889009.1:0-309 GCF_000209065.1 Trypanosoma cruzi | reverse complement strand
CTCTCTGAAGAATTTGAATGGTGGAGGAGGTTCGGGTGTTGCTTTTCATGGCGGCACGATTGTGTTTCCCCTGCAGGCCACAGACGGGGATGGAAAGAGTGTTTTGCTCGCCATGCAGTTCACTTCGTCGGATAATAAATGGAGGCTTTCGTATGGCACGACTGGCAGGGGCTGCAGAGATCTATCCGTTGTTGGGTGGCTGTCTGACCCGCCTGCTGGCCAGCGCGTCGATGTGTTGATCAGCGGGCTTGAGTCGCGTTCCGGCGGCGGCGTGCTGGTGGCGAACCGATTTCCGCCGGGCTCGCGCGT
>NW_889008.1:0-308 GCF_000209065.1 Trypanosoma cruzi | reverse complement strand
TTCGCGAGCTCTTGCCCACACGGGTGCTGCACTCGGCTGATCGTTTTCGAGCGGCCGCTGCATCACACGTTGTGGTCTGAATTTTTGTTTTCGATTGTGAATGGTGGGAGTCAGAGCACTCTCTGTCAATATCTGTTTGCGTGTTCACACACTGGACACCAAACAACCCTGAACTATCCGCTGCTTGGAGGAATTTCGCGAGCTCTTGCCCACACGGGTGCTGCACTCGGCTGATCGTTTTCGAGCGGCCGCTGCATCACACGTTGTGGTCTAAATTTTTGTTTCCGATTATGAATGGTGGGAGTCAG
>NW_889007.1:0-308 GCF_000209065.1 Trypanosoma cruzi | reverse complement strand
GCGCGTGCAGCTGCCGTGCCGGCGGTGTGGGCGAGGCGTGCCTGCCGTCGCACGGCACCACGCTCACGGAGGACAGGCCGGCCATGCGGTAGTCGCCGCTGCTCTGCAGCACCCGGCCGCCGGCACGGTTGCACTGCACCGACACGACGCCGCTCGTGATCGCCGGCCCGGAGACAAGCGTCGCGCCGGCGGCAGTGCAGCGCGCAATCGACACGGTGCCGCCGCTCAGCGTCACACCCGACAGCGACGCCACAGACGAGGCCTCACCCACCGCCCACACGTCGCGCAGCTCCAGCCACCCGCCGGCC
>NW_889006.1:0-308 GCF_000209065.1 Trypanosoma cruzi | reverse complement strand
CCCCCCCCCCCCCCCAAAAAAAAAAAAAAGTCCCAAGAATTAAATGTGCGTGCATACATACACAAGTATCCATGATTTTTAGGTGTTATTAATAAAAGAATGATTCTGAGCCAATAATATATATATATATGTAGATATATGTAGATATATATATGCGGGCAGAAGCGTGTATTCCTCCCCCGCCCAGTTACACCCATTCCCAACCCCGCTACATACACACAAACAACGGAGTTAAAATGACACCGCGATACATGAAGCAATCTGTTCGCAGTTCCCTACGGCGGCATACACACACACACACACACACA
>NW_889005.1:0-308 GCF_000209065.1 Trypanosoma cruzi | reverse complement strand
AGGTGAGCACCATCAACACGGGAGGTGCCGCACCGAATTGCTGCACAGCGTCATTCTTTTCGATAGCGTCGTCAGCTTTCTTGTACGTCCATGACTGTTCTGGATTCCCCTCATGCACCCCCATTCCCATCCCCGTTTTTCCTTTCGCTCCACGCCGTCCGGAAATTTCACCGCATGGCTCCAGCTCGCATTTTACACAGAGTCGTACAATCCACTCCAGTTTCTCCGGTGCGCTCGTCGTCGTTGGGTCCCTCGCCTCCTCGGCAGCTGCATCCAAGAAATGTTTAGTGAAGTTATGAACAGTTGCT
>NW_889004.1:0-308 GCF_000209065.1 Trypanosoma cruzi | reverse complement strand
CTCGCGTCAGCGACCGGAATCCTCCGTGAGCCTTCGCGCGCTTTAGCGGAGGAAGACGGAGGAAAAGGGGACCGCCCGACGAGTCCCCAAACCTGCATGAGACTCTCCAAGGTGGCCGGGTTCAACCGGCTCTGGATCCACTCTAGGTTCAATGCGGGCACGCCGACTTGCTGTAGCGGGATGGTTCGTTCGTCGTGTGGATTGGCCAGACGCGTCCTTGTCGCGCGTCTCGTTAATGTAGCAGCATGATTGTGATAAAAATCACGGAAAAAACGCTCCTCCGCTGTCAAACCAGGGTTTCTTGCCCT
>NW_889003.1:0-307 GCF_000209065.1 Trypanosoma cruzi | reverse complement strand
AACCCCCCCCCCCCCCTCCCAGGCCCCATTGGGGAGGGGTCAGGTTTCGGGACTTTGGCCCCGGGATAGCCCCGTGGACGGCGTCAGGGGGGGGAAAAGACCCACATGGGGAGTGTGGAACAGCAAATGCAGCCGAGTGTGGGAGCAAGGCAAAAACCCCGGAAAACACAGGAAGAAGCGCGGCATACGGGGAAAAAAGGGGAATAAAGGGAACGAGAGGGAGAAAACACAAAAAAAAAAAAAGATGCAGGCAATAGCACCCATGAAGGGAAAATGGGGGGGCCCGAAGGAGGTGGGGGACACGCAA
>NW_889002.1:0-307 GCF_000209065.1 Trypanosoma cruzi | reverse complement strand
AAAAATAGCCCCGTACCCCCTTGGGGGGCTGCCCCCCCCCCCCACGTTGGGTGTCCGCCACCTCCTTCGGGCCCCCTCATTTTCGCTTCATGGCTGCTATTGCCTGCATCTTTGTTTTGTTTTGTGTTTTCTCCGTCTCGTTCCGTTTATTCGCCTTTTTTCCGCGTATGCCGCGCTTCTTCCTGTGTTTTCCGGTGTTTTTGCCTTGCTCGCACACTCGGCTGCATTTGCTGTTCCACACTCGCCATGTGCGTCTTTTCCGCCCCCTGACGCCGTCCCCGGCGCTATCCCGGGGCCGACGTCCCGG
>NW_889001.1:0-307 GCF_000209065.1 Trypanosoma cruzi | reverse complement strand
AGTGGCAAGGCTACAAACGAACAAATTTAGTTACTTATTGGGCCACCATAAACGGCTCACTGGGCGCGTGTTGTCACTCCTTCGCACCGTGAGGATGCTCTCACTGGAAGAACATAAGGGGGAGGATGGCAAACTGAGTGATCTACATGAACTAAGGAACCTGAGGGTGCTGAGTATTGCGGGGACAGTCATGTTTTCCTTATCCTCACTTTGTGGGATGCAAACACCGTCGGTTATTCACATAAAAAGAACGGACATAACTGACGGCGCAATTCGAGTGCTGAGCCAACTTGTGCAGTTGCGTCGC
>NW_889000.1:0-307 GCF_000209065.1 Trypanosoma cruzi | reverse complement strand
CTATACGCAACAGTAGTGAGGGGCAACATGAGAAAAAATATTTCTTTTCTTTACAATTTTGCCTCACAATTCTAGTCGTACATGTCTAAACGTCGCAAGGGAGATGAAATCCCTTGCGTGGCGTAGGCCCCTTCTACTCGCAACGGCACCGATACGTCTTCCGTCCCGGAGCCATGTGATCGGCAGCGGCGTGTTGCGGGCAGTTTGCACCGGGAAAGGTCGGTTTCGCGGGTGCGGAAAAGCACTATGTAATCCGCGACATAGCTTCCTACGATAGAAATAATGATCGTCGCCAGAACACCGATAA
>NW_888999.1:0-306 GCF_000209065.1 Trypanosoma cruzi | reverse complement strand
GTGTTCACACACTGGACACCAAACAACCCTGAACTATCCGCTGCTTGGAGGAATTTCGCGAGCTCTCGCCCACACGGGTGCTGCACTCGGCTGATCGTTTTCGAGCGGCTGCTGCATCACACGTTGTGGTCCAAATTTTTGTTTCCGATTGTGAATGGTGGGAGTCAGAGACACTCTCTGTCAATATCTGTTTGCGTGTTCACACACTGGACACCAAACAACCCTGAACTATCCGCTGCTTGGAGGAATTTCGCGAGCTCTGGCCCACACGGGTGCTGCACTCGGCTGATCGTTTTCGAGCGGCTG
>NW_888998.1:0-306 GCF_000209065.1 Trypanosoma cruzi | reverse complement strand
CTGCATGGGTGTGCATGCGTACGTACAATGGGCACATTATGTGTGTGCCTCGTGGGGTGAGGTGAGGGCGAGAGTCCATGCAAGGGGACACACACACAGAGAGTGAAGGACGAGTGTGTGTGCGGGCGGTGCACGGCTCTCTCTCCCTCACTCTCACGCGGCCACCACCGTAGCAGCAGCCGCACACGCAACAACAAGAAGAAGAGGAGGCAAAAGAGGGGAGGTGGCGTGGGAGACCGCGGTGCTGCCGTCACTGTCGCCTGTATTTGCGGTGGCATTTGTACAAAGGGCGTTTTTATCCTTCGC
>NW_888997.1:0-306 GCF_000209065.1 Trypanosoma cruzi | reverse complement strand
AAAAGGATTTGTGTTCCACAACGGTTTTCAATTTTGATGAGGGTCCTTTCGCGGCACTTGGGACCGTGTACAAAAACCCCCCCCCCCCCTCCCAGGCCACACTGGGGAGGGGTCAGGGTCCGGGACGTCGGCCCCGGGATAGCGCCGTGGACGGCGTCAGGGGGCGGAAAAGACGCACATGGCGAGTGTGGAACAGCAAATGCAGCCGAGTGTGCGAGCAAGGCAAAAACACCGGAAAACACAGGAAGAAGCGCGGCATACGCGGAAAAAAGGCGAATAAAAGGATCGAGACGGAGAAACACAAAA
>NW_888996.1:0-305 GCF_000209065.1 Trypanosoma cruzi | reverse complement strand
ATTCATAATTCGAAACAAATATTGGACCACAACGTGTGATGCACGGCCGCTCGAAAACGATCAGCCGAGTGCAGCACCCGTGTGGGCAAGAGCTCGCGAAATTCCTCCAAGAAGCGGATAATTCAGGGTTGTTTGGTGTCCAGTGTGTGAACACGCAAACAGATATTGACAGAGAGTGCCTCTGACTCCCACCATTCACAATCGGAAACAAAAACTTGGACCACAACGTGTGATGCAGCAGCCGCTCGAAAACGATCAGCCAAGTGCAGCACCCGTGTGGGCAAGAGCTCGCGAAATTCCTCCAA
>NW_888995.1:0-305 GCF_000209065.1 Trypanosoma cruzi | reverse complement strand
CTCGGCTGATCGTTTCGAGCGGCTGCTGCATCACACGTTGTGGTCCAAATTTTTGTTTCCAATTATGAATGGTGGGAGTCAGAGACACTCTCTGTCAATATCTGTTTGCGTGTTCATGCACTGACACCCAAACAACCCTGAACTATCCGCTGCTTGGAGGAATTTCGCGAGCTCTTGCCCACAAGGGTGCTGCACTCGGCTAATCGTTTTCGAGCGGTCGCTGCATCACACGTTGTGGTCTAAATTTTTGTTTCCAATTATGAATGGTGGGAGTCAGAGGCAGTCTCTGTCAATATCTGTTTGCG
>NW_888994.1:0-305 GCF_000209065.1 Trypanosoma cruzi | reverse complement strand
GTGTGTGTGTGTGTGTGTTTGAAAGTGTCAGTAAAAAAAGAGCAAGTGAAGCCCTTTATATATATAAATATATATGTTTCTGTTGTGGTTCTGTTCTTTCTTTTTTTTTCTTTTCTTTTCTTTTTGTCTTTGCTTTGGATACTTTTTGTTTTTGTTGTGTCTTTCCCCCACGCCCCCTTTTTTTCTTTTCTTTTCTTTTTTTTTTTTTTTTGCAAGATTTTATTTATTTCTCTCTCTTTTGTTCTCTACGTTCCTCTCAGCGAAGAGCAGGGTGACATGACCCACACACGTGCTTCGTTGTTGTT
>NW_888993.1:0-305 GCF_000209065.1 Trypanosoma cruzi | reverse complement strand
GCTCTCCTCGTTCATCGGCAGTTCGTGCGTGCAGCAAAAGGCTGTAAATTGCTCCGCTAGGGACATTCTCTGCTCCCACCTTGACGGCACACACATTTATCGAGCCACCTCGTTCGCGCTCCTCATATTGGCCCAAAGCGGGGATGTCGGTGTTTCGTCGTACCACAATCGAGCGTCGTTTACGGATAAGCTCCTTTGCCCTTCCCGACGATTGCGTCGGGCAATTTGAAAGATCGGGTGGAGCGTCGGCGGTGCGGTGCGCTGCCTGTGCGTAATAGCCGGAGGTGGCGGATTGGATGGGGCTG
>NW_888992.1:0-304 GCF_000209065.1 Trypanosoma cruzi | reverse complement strand
TGACCACCACCATTCATAATTCGAAACAAACATTTAGACCACAACGTGCGGTGCAGCAGCCGCTCGAAAACGATCCGCCGACTGCAGCACCATTGTGGGCAAGATCTCGCGAAACTCCTCCAAGCAGCGGATAGTTCCGGGTTGTTTGGCGTCCAGTGTGTGAACACGCAAACAGACATTGAAAGAGAGTGTCTCTGACCACCACCATTCATAATTCGAAACAAAAATTTAGACCACAACGTGCGGTGCAGCAGCCGCTCGAAAACGATCCGCCGAGTGCAGCACCCTTGTGGGCAAGATCTCG